>NC_081415.1:170675546-170970546 GCF_030272615.1 Cryptomeria japonica
AAAAATTCAAGGTTAGTTCAGCACAACTTGATGAGTTATTGAGGAGACAAAGACATACTGGATATTCTAGTGGACTTGGATTTGAACAAGGTCAGAGTTTTGGTGCTGCAAATGAAGATCAAAACTATAAGGCACCAGTAAGGCATCTTAATGCTTATAAATTTAATGGTAGATGCTTTTTTTATAATAAATTTAGTCACATGGCTAGGCAATGTAGAAATAGAGAAAATCAAAACCCTGATTTTGCCCCCAGTCAATGTTCTAAATACAATAAGTATGGTCATAAGATAGAAGATTACAAAATGAATGTTAAATGTTATGCATGTGGAAAATTTGTACATATGGCTAATCAGTGTAGGTCAAGTAATTATACTGGTTTTAGCAAAGTAATTTAAAAGAACAATGTTACATGATATGCATGCAACAAGATTGGACATATTGCTAAGTTCTATAGAAGAAGAAATACATTGGTTAGAAATGATGGATCAAATGATAAAGGGAAAGAGAAGGTTGATGAAATCTGACAAGATCATATCAAGAAATGGATCATGAAGATAGAAGATCAATCAGCAGATGAGAATGCTTTGGCTACTCAACCAATAGAGGAGGTTGCTATTGTACCAATAAGAAGCTCATCTAGCAACTAAGATAGATGCCTTAGGGGTAGGAAAATTCATGAAGATACTACTTAAGCCCTGGGAAGCGGTTTTGGAAGATGTTCTAGACATTGGAGATGCTTATCCAACATGGAGATGTTTGATCAAGATTCGGTATCTTTCACCAAAAGTCATTCATATCAATGATAAATTATGGTTTCTTAGAGGATTAAAAGGTTGAATTCACTTCATTTTTTATCACTTTGCATTCAAAGTGATTTAGAGCGATTAAGTGTGATCGATATCTTCTTGAGTGATTTCACCAATGATCAAAAGAATTCTTTAGGGTTTTTCACTAAAAACTATTTATCAGGTATTTATCTTTCATTATGGAAGCAAGATTATCCTCTATACCAAATTTTATTGCAAATCATACTATTGTTGAGGTCAAGGACCATCCTTGGATGATTTTCAAATGATACCCACATATTGCTACTTTGGATGATTCAGTTGGCGCTTTTTCCCATGTCTTGGAAGGAGTTGTATATGTCAAAGATGTTAGAGCTTACATTCACTCACATTGAGGATTTGGGAACTAGCGATAATAAGAGCATATACATGAGCAAGTTAGTGTGAGATTATAGAAAGATTAAGCCTGAGTACCAACCTATTGAGGATCTAGTGTTTACCAACATTTTGGATATTCCAAAATTTGAAGATGAGATTGTCAGATTTTTTTTGAGTAGAGTGCATGGAGAATTTAATTGGTTGGATAGACCATACAATATTTCTATGGAGGCCATCAAGAAAATCACCAATTTACCGCAGGTTGGACAACATCTAGAGAAGAAGGTTTCTAATGATCAGGTCAACAAGCTCACTAGTGCAACATTGGAAAAGTGATCAATGAGGGTTAGTACTATCACCAACAAAGATATCAGATTCAAAAACATGATTATTGGTTATAAGGTAACTCAGTCAAACTGTTTGAATTCTATTTCTAGGTCATGCATTTATGTAGCACATAAGATGATGAGGGAGAATGAGAAGTTAGATCTTTGTGGATGGATGTTGGATGAGTTGTTAATTAATCTAGGGAAGATCAAAGGAGAGAAGAAGGGAACATTCTGATATGGTAATCTTATTATCTGTTTAATGCTATTTTTTGTTAATGAAACTCCCAATTTTTGGAAAAGACAATGGGCATTTGATATCCTGATAGGAAGACAACTGAAACAATCTATTACTACATTGGGTAGTCAGTGAGATGATAAAGTTTGGGGTTACTTTAAGGCATTCCAAAAGGCTATGAATTCTAGGGAGAGAGCTCCAAAGAACATTGTTGAGAAATACTCAACCAAGATATGCTTCATGGTTAAGAAAGATGAAACTTTGATGGAGGTAGTCAACCCCCGAAAGATTTGGATTGAAGAGATGAGGTATGAAGTTGACGCACAAATTATAGATGCTTATGCAAAGTTTCTAATTGATGCACCTATTGATGAAGTTGAGAAAAACTTTGGTAGTACTAAGTAGAAGAAGCAAGAGGTTGAAATTGAGTTTAACTGGAAGAAGAGGGAGAAACAATAGGGCAAGGCAAGAAAGTTTGTGGAACAGTTATCTCAGGTTGTCAAAGTATTAATTGATGTTGTTCTGGAAAAAGGAAGGAAGAGAAAAGAACCAAAAATATTTATTGAGCCTATCCATCAAAATCTAGATCTCATGATGACACACCCTTAGCATTTAAAAGGGTATTGAGGAAGAAAAGTGAAGAAACTAAGGTGGAAGCAAAGAAGAAACCAATTAGGAAGGTTACAACCAAGGTACCGACACAAAAGAGAGCTCCTAAAGAAACACCTTCTACCCCATCCGGTACTGGAAGAAGAAAGAAGATGGATGACATTGATCTGGTGCTTATATCTAGTAATGTAACTATTATTCCACCCAAGACTTGTGTAGAATTGGTTGATGAAATAACTAAGGATGGTATGTTAAATAATGTACAATTTTACTATCAACATTTAGATGATGATGAATAGAGAAAATTTGAGGAAGCAGTTTTACTATATTTGGATATTTATAAGAAAACTTTGTTATAAATTAAAAATCAAATGCCAACACAATTATATGAAAAACTAGATGCTAGAAGATTATCAGCTATGGAGGAGGACAAGCATATAAAGATTCAAGAGTTGTTATCTATTTGTGCATCTATTACTCCAGAGGAGTTGGACATGACGCTTGAGGTTGCAAATAGAAAGATCTTTCACAACAAGCACATAACAATTAGTCTTATGTTAGGTAGGGTTAATGAGATATTCACTAAGACCCACAAGGCATGGGTTAAATTCTTTGCAGCAAACCCTAGTTTTTATACTTCATCAAAAGCTAAAACTAATACTGTAGACATCTCGGTTAAAGGGAAAGTTAAAGGTATTATGGGTTCAATTTTGAAGGATATTAAGATATTGGATATAGAGTCCCCGGTATAATCTAATGCATAGAACACATAGGTGTTACCGGCAAATGTAGATATACTGAGAGATTCAAAGAATGTACAAGTTACTAATGTTGAGGACATTAGTCATCTAGATCAGAATGTACATTTTGAGGTCATAGTTCCTAAGGAGCAACAGATAGTTACTGATACTGAACCAAGTGGCGAAGCCACCGGTGCAAGAGAGGAAGTTATAAAAGTTAAACCATAAGAGGAGAAGGGAGATGAATCTAGCAAGGAACTGGTAGTGAGCCCATCATTGTTGTCAATTGACACCTCGCAAGTTGAATAGAAAAGCTTAACTAAGATGAGTTCTACTAAGCTCATGATGATGGCTGCATAAAAGATGATGAAGGAAGGATCTATGGATAAAAGAGTTATTGATCAATCTATCCTAGTTTTGCATATATTTGTCCCAGAGTGGAAGTTTGACAAAGGAGCAAGCCCATCTGGCAAGCTTAAGATAATCATAGAGCACATTTCAAAGGACTTTCAATCTTTACAATAGATATAAAAATAATGAGCATTGGAGAGGTTTAGACGGGCTAAGAGAGGTACATTTGATCAAATGATTGAGTTGGAGAAGGAGATTAATGATAAGCTGAAGTTGATTGATAATGCATTGAGGTAGTGTACTAATATTTATAGAGTATGTTTTAATACAAGTTTACTTACATCAGAGATAGATAAAGGGATCAAGGATAATAGGGAGAAAATTGTAGGTATAGTCAATTATTTTGATGGATCAAATTCTTTAACTACATCTATAGATGGTTATATTTTGGTTTTGGAAGCCCAAATTTTAGCTCTTGAGAGGGAAAAAGATAAAATCATAAGGAAAGCTAGAGGTCTTAGAAGATAGGTGAGTCCCCAGTTGGATTCATTAAGTGTACATAAGAAGGGGTTTATTGATATGGTTGGTAATATGCTAAATGGACTTGTATCTATTTTCAACACTTTCAAATCAGGTTGGGATACCTATCTAGAGATTTGGAAGAAGGCCTATCCAGAAATTTTCAAATATATTTAGCTCCTGTAAGGCATTTTGGGACATTCCTTGTACAGTCTTTCATTTTTTCATCCTGGTTTTTTGTTTTTGGTATTTTTGGTTGGCATTGATGTCAAAGGGGGAGGTATATGTGAAAAATATTGAGGAGATATGGAGGTATGGATTATTTTGTTCAGATGGATATTCAACCCAGGGGGAGAAAGCTTAGGATGAAACCGATAGATGGAAACCATGATAATTTTTCACATGAGTGTTTCCATCAATGACAAAGGGGGAGATTGTTGGAAATTGATACTCAATCAATTAGTTTCATTATGTTTTCATTGATGGCAACATGTGTTAGCTTCATATTTTGGTTTACTAGTGTACCAACAGACACTTCACCGACACTGATAGGTATCTTCACCAATTGGAAGAAATTATTTGGTTATCGACATTCTAGGCCGACATGGTTCACATCCAGGTTATTAGTTTTGGAGGGTGACATTATTTGGGAGATCCGACATCGGCAATTGATTCTGATATTTATGTATTTATGTTATTGAGGTGACTTGTATATTCATTTTGTAATTATCTTTGTAAGCCAACATAAGGCATGGAAGTTTGTAAGGGTATATAGGTCAGCTGATTAGATCATTTTTGATAGGTTAGGATAGGATAAGTAATGGATATGTGAGAGATATTTGTAATGCAAGGAATGAAGATTATGTAAGAGGGTATTCCGACAAGGGTTTGGGGTTTCAGATGGGAATAAACAAAGCTTACCCAGAATTGTATTTAGGCATATAAGATGCTATCATTGCACTTCAATAATTTCTCCAGATTGTAGTATATATTTGTATATAGTCAGTGAGGCTCCTTTTTGTGCTTGAGTAGTGTGCTCTAGGCTGTAAGCCTTCCTGCAAGTGTAGGCCCCCATATTTTGTAATATCTTTTCATATGACCAGTGGATTAATATTGTGGGTCACAAATCCCACTGTGGTTTTTCCTCTTTGAGTTTTTCCACATATAATTATCTATGTTATGGTATTCATTTGTGTCATTAGCTTATTGGTTGATTTACTTCTTTCAATTCTATATGTACCAGTATACTGGTTGGTGCATGCATGTTTTAATAAGGTTAAAATTGATCATTCTGGTAGAACACTGATTCACCCCCCTCTTAGTATTCTTAGATTCCAATAGTGATAGGTCTAGTAACACTAGATAATGTTGTTGTACCTAGGTCCCCACATGGGAGATCTCTCTGAAGTGGCCTGTCACTCATTGGCTCTATCACTCATTAGCTCTCAAACAAGCTCTATCCCAATCTCCTACTCAACAATGAAAAACATGGAGCCCTCCAATCAGTAGGAAAAATAGTATAGTATAAGGTACTACAATACTCAGCTTCTTGGATTGCCTGGCGCATCTTCTTTGGGTAAGCCTTCCTTGAACTAGACTCTCCTGACATCTAAACTTGTGCCTCGGCCTGTCGACACCTATCCTTGACTGTATCTCTCTCTGTCATGCGAGAGGCCACCTGGGCCTCTACTTGGATAATCTGAGTCTATGCCTATGTCTATACCTAGGACATTTGTTCCTGTGCTTGTACCTGTAACTATGTCATTTGGACCTCTAGTTGGGCTATCTGAGAGTCCCTCTCTACTAGCCAACTCTCTAGTTGTTGAACCTGACCTTGAAAGTCAGTAATTTGAGCTTGCTACTGATGAGATGCCATCCTAATGAGGATCCATTGTGGTGCCTCTACTTATGGAAGCTCAACCTGGGGAACCTCTTGCTCTGGGACTTTCTTCCCCTGATCTACTAGACCTGATCTCCTCCATTTGACCACCTAGGTCATCCAATTCATAGGTACCTCTCTAGTAGATCTAGAACCACTGGCTCTTGGCATGCCTATCAAGACCACTAACACTACTCTCTATCATCTCCCCAGTCATCATCTCCACCATCGCCATCTCCACCATCATAATCTCCTGCAACTCCTCCATATACATCTCTATCATCCCCTTCAACTCCACTATCATCTCCACCCCCACCTCCTCTCCCTCAGCCATCCCTTAGCCGTCTGAGAGCTCTACATTGTGGCCTCTCATCATCCTCATCTAGAGTTGACTCTAGCTGATCAAGACATGTCAACCTCATAAATCTATGTGCAGTAAAATATACAATGTACTCGACTATCATCCCGCTATCTATCATTCTTGGTAAGTAATCCCAATCCAGTGACCCCAATGATAAGCACTCTACACATGCTTGCTCATATGCAATAGAGGGCCCCCAAGTAGCCACATCTAGTCTCCTAGGAGCATAATAGGTTGTATCCTATGGTATCCGCTATACCCTACCATACTGTCTCAACACCCTCATACAAATGAGTCACTTGATAACATAGGGTGTAGATTTAATTAGGTACCGAGTCAAGAATACATAAGGAATCTCCAATGAATCCTCGAGCTAGATCTTGCAATCTTTGTATGGTCTCCATATCAATGTATCTAGATCATCTCATACTCATCACCAATAATCCAATTTGCCCAACTTTTGTTGGACAATGGAGCCTTGATATCCTTGGGAATAATTCCTACTTGTAGGTCTATCTTTGTTAATGAATGGTTGTGTGATAGGAAGATGCTCCCAGGCCCATATCTAGAGAACTTTCACCCTTGCTGATAATTTGACTGATCCCCGGTACACTACTCGGTGCAAGTCATAAAATAAGTGGGCCAAAATACATGATCCCCACATAACTCGAGTCCCTTGTGTCATCAATTGCTCAAGGAGATGACCCCATCCAATGGATAATCCCTTTGACTTGTGATCAGGACAAAGGAACCCCCAATGAATCCAACAAGCATAGTGGGTAGTGTGGTGTAACCTGTATCTAGCATCTCCTACCGATGAAATGTCATATCCACCAATCTCATCATCATCAAACACCTTGCGAAGTGCATCTATCCCATCCTTCTCACTGAGATCATAATACACCAGCTCACCCATCATGGGGATGCACACTATCCAATACACATCCTCACATGTCATTGTCATCTCCCCAGTCAGTAGGTGGAAAGTATTGTGCTCACTATGCCAACGCTCTGCTAATGTTGTCAATAATCCCTGGTTAATCAAAGGGCAAAAGATATCAAGAAGGGGAGATAAACCACACCTATCGATGTGGTCTTGCTCTGCCTAGCTAAGGCAAGGTATCAACATCTATGTCTTCGGGAAACGCTTCTGAGATTGAAGAACACTGAAGGGCTCCTGTAATCAAATCATATCATCATGTCAGTATCTCAATTTCTCTATCTATCAAATCAATCTAGCTTTCAGTCTACCTTGCTCACTTGAGATTTCTATTAAATCTTGTTAAACCCTATCAATGATGCTCATCTATCATGAGGTTGTTATCAATCCTATCTCATCTAGCACACAAATAGAGATAATCGAAACTGATCATCAAATTTCATCAATCAGGAGTATCTAATTTTATCAATTTGATACTTAATCAAATCTATCTTACCTTATCGAAATCAATCAAAATAAAAAATCAAATCAAATTGGTAGCATTCCATCGTGTTTATCGAAACTCACAATGTTTGGGGGGCTAGGGGTGCAACGATTTTTTTTTCTCATCATCGCAAAATCAACTAAAGAAATCATCAAAGATCTAGAATAAAAAAATCAAAATCAATCATCGAACAAGTAAATCAGATCATCAAATTCATCAAAAATCCATCTGGAATAAAAAAATCAAATAATTGAGTCATTAAAATCCGAATCAACAATCTAAAGTAAAAAATCAACAAAATCACAAATCACAAATAAATCATCAAAAAATTGCAAGAATTCAAAATTGAAAAATCAAGTCAAAAAATTGATTAAAAAACAAAATAAAAAACTTTAAAAATCGCAAAAAATTTTTTTTGCAGGTAGCAAAGGTGGCGGTGCCAGCCGCAACACCTGTGGTGCCAACAACTCCTACCATGGCACTAGAGACATACCACAAGGTGTTTATGGTGGCACTGACTGTGGCATCTATGATGTCTGCGGTGGTGCTGACGGTGCCGGCCGCGCCGCCCACAATGGAGACGATGACTTCCCCCATGGTGTTTGTAGTGGCACTGACAGTGTTGGCCGTGACGTCCCTTGCGATGCCTATGACGTCTGCGATGCAGCCCATGGTGCCCTTAGCGCTTGTAGTGACATTGATGGTGTCAATCGTACTTCCCTTGGTGCCCACGATGGCATCCATGGCATCCGTTGCGGTGCTTGGGGCGCCACTGCCCCCCCAACGGTAATTTAAATGAAATTTGTTTAACAAGATGAAAATTTTGAAATTTAAAAAAATCAAATTTTTAAAATTTTTCAAAAAAACGCTGCCAACCCAGATTAACGCTCGAAAAACACATTTTAAAAATGAATAATTTTTAAAAACCACATGATGAAAATGGTAAAATCTATGTTTTACTAAAACTAGCTAAAGTTTTCAAAAATCAACTAAAAATTGACAAAGTCAGGTTTTCTCGAAGTACGTATCGATGGACCATAGGCCAGAGGATGCACAGGTCACCGAACTTGCTTGAACCTATGCTGGTGGTACAAGATCACCATTTCTTCCTCTAGAGAAAATTTTTCAAAATCTCAAATCCACAAATGAAGAGTGCTAAAAGGAAATTCACCATTTTAAACTCACAATGGGGCATTTAGGTGGGATTTTTATTCCACTTATTTTCAATTATCTAATCAACGAATTAGCCTGCTAGGGAAGCACTTTCAAATTTCTTATCGATAAATGAATCGGATCAACTCTAAAAATATCTAAAAATCGGATGATATTAAAAATCTATAAAACTGTAAAAAATTTCAAAAATATAAAAAACCTTAAAAAATCGCAAAAAAATTCAAAAACATCAAAAAATTATCCAATTCATCTCCCAAGGGGCCATCCTCGCATCAAAATCTCGCAGTCAGTGTCTGGGGCATTGTATCAAGATTTATCATCTCAAAATCGAAACCACATCAAATCCGCAACATATCGAGATTTATCATCTCTAATTGAATCAATATCATATAGAAACCAAATCCACATTGAAATCAAGATCGAATCCGTGTCCTATCAAGATCAATACCAACAACATCATCAATCAAATTTTGTTTGAATCAATGTGTCATCACAAATCACTTAAAAGAGGGGCAAAATGTATGCACCTAAAAATGGTTTGAAGATAATTAATTAAATACATAGTTATTTAACTAATCCCCCTTCCCAATTAATTGAATTCACAAGCAATTTGATTAACTTCCCTATTCATCTACGAGAAAATAAATCTACATGATTTATCTATATAGTTCATTTCATATTCTCTTTTGATTAATTAATCTCAATTAATTAATCCTCACTATTTAAATTCATTCTTCTAATCTTATAATTAATTAAATCAAATCAAATCATGATTTTGTTGGCTTGATGATGATTGTAATGTATTCATCACTTGTTGTCATTGATGAAACACTCTCACACACACATATGATTACATTTACTACTGCTGTAACTTCATTGGTTTAGACTATTAACCGATATGTTTAAGGTCTATCTCTATCTGGTACTATGTATCAACTGGTATATGCTTAAGAGATAACCTATGGTTATATTAAGTCGGCATCAAAATGAAGATAAATATGAAGATGGAGATCAGTGGAAGATTCCAGGATGACAGTTCACATGTTTTGTTCCAACCCGTATTGACTATTCTAACTAGTATCTGATTTTGTGATGAGTTACCAACACCGAATTCTTGATGGTCATTTTTGTGATGAGTTATGTCTACTTGTCTAGATACTCTGCACCTAGGAAATTGTGTTTTGATTTCCTATGGCTGACATAAGATTTGAATGTCTATTTAAAGACATCTTAGTGAATAATTTGAAGTTGATAGAGAATGATAATATGCGAATACTGATATGCATCTAGAGTGAAATTTTTTGTTGAATAGTGATAAGTGTTAAGATGAAGAGTAGTGTTGAATGTACTTAGAAGGATATGATCAAGCAAATATTGTGCTACTTAGAACATATCAATCCATTAATGGTGTTTTCTAATCATTACAACAAAATCAAATCCCCTAACGGGGTAAGCTCCAACAAGCTTCATTGTACAAATCCGTTGACAAGGTGATTCATTAGTTTGAATTCTCAAATCCTCCTGCGAGGTTAGTATTAACAGGGTATAAGCTTCTAATCAAGCTTGGGATCTCTAACAATATTCGCTCCTAGCATTGAACTTTGTAAGGCCTTAACTGGTCAGTTATCTATTACTGTAGATAGTTAACTTGTGAGTTCCATCTCACCATGGTTTTTACCTATTTGGGTTTTCCATGTGTATAAACACTTGTGTTATGGTGGATGTTCTACTTTATGTGGATGTTGTTATTTTGTTTTGGATAGCATGTATTTTGTTTAAATGCTTGGTTAAGTTCATCTATCAGTTAGTGTTTGAAGTTATGTTTGTTTTAGTGTCACTAATTCACCCCCCCTCTCATTGCTTTTCAAGCGCATCAATTGGTATCAAAGCCTAACTTCTTTTAAACCTAACCGCTTAGAAGGGAATATTAAAACTACCAAGGGGGACAAAACCTACTTTGAGATGGTTAAAGAGCTAGAAGCTAGTAGAAATGAAATTGAATCCCTTAGGGGCAATTTGAAATTTTCTCAACTCAAAAAGACAAAGCTATCTGAAAAACTGCTAGAAATATTTGATAATAGTTCTTCATATTAAGCCAATATTGAAGCTTTAGCTGATGAAGTTGAAAAGGTGAACGGTGAAAAACTGAATCTAAGAAGATAGCTAGAAGGTCTCACTATCTGCATGAGTCAAGAACTGGAAGGCAAAAGAGCTTCTGAAGATCTTATCAAGGTAAGAGATCAAGAGATCATAAAGATCAAATGGGAAAGTGTCATTGCCAAAATTTAGGGCAAGAACGGGATAATTTTTATTTTTTTTAAATCACATCTTTAAACATTAAATCAACAAATATAAAATATTATACATGTTTCATTTTAACTATGTTTAAAGTTAATCTTTTCTACTAGCTTCAAATACGCAATATTTTTACAAATTTAACTACAGAAATCTAAAATAAACAATTACTATTTTAACTCTTCAATTTAGCCCATTAGGTTAATCTGAATTCAAAAGTCTAAATTCGATAGACAAGGATGCTAGGAATTTCCAATAGTTCTTAATAGCTTTTAAGAAGGAAATTAAATTAGTCTCGACACTTAGATTTTTAAGTGTAAGAAAAAAAATAAAAAATAAAATAATTAAATATTAGGCCGAGCTAAAACCGCTAAATTTATTTAATTAAAATTAAATATCACTTCCGTGATTTTTAACTCAAAAATAACACAATCTATTTGAATTTAAAATATTAACTTCATTAATATGTAATTTGTAAACGTCTCAATCTATTTAAATCTAACATAAATAATACTTCATTGGTGATTAAATCCATAAAGAAAATAAGATCTACAAAGTAAATACCTATATTTAGGTTCATCTCCAATTAATAATAAAAATATTTAAATCTAAAGATTTGCTTTAATTTCCATAACTTTCTAATTTTATTTTCATATATGTGTATATAAATAATTATATTTATATATATAAACACATATATAGAAATATATATATATATTTAATTAATATAATGATTTCTTTCCAAATTTATAAAAGACAAAATCATGCAAACCCTAGCTAGGGATACTGCATTATAAAATACTCTTTACATTTGAATTTTACCATTTTTATATTAATACCCTAGCCCTACCCGGGCTAGGGTTTAATATTTTATTTTTCTATTTTTATTTTTTGGTTTGGATTTATGTTGTTGTAGGGTTGAATGGGGGTTACGTGCGACGACCATGATGGTTGGGCGGAGGAGGCCCAACCAGTGGGTCGCCCCACTATGGGGGTCGCGGCCCACACAGTGGCTTTGGCCGCTGTGTGAGTTGCGACCCCCACAGTGGCCACGGCCACTGGTGCAGAGCACGACTCGCACAAGAAGCCACAGGCCCCAGTGAGGGACACGGCCCGCACAGAGGCTGCGGCCTCTGTGAGGGACGTGGCCCACATAGGGTCTGCGTGCCCTGCGCGGCCGAGGCCCCGACTTTCCCCCCCCATTTTCCTTTGTTTTTTTTTTATATTGATTTTTTTTTTTTTACAATATATATATATATATATATATATATTTTTTCATTTTTATGCGTAAATAAGTATATATATATATACATTTTTATATGTATATATTCATTTATATGTGTATATATATATATTTATATTTATATATACATTTATTTTGTAGGTAATTATATGATATATATATATATATACATGAAACCTGCATGTATATGATTATATATATTTATATATAACTATATTTTTTTTTTTTTTATAAAACAGAATTTATATATTGAATAGTCCAAAGTATTTTGATGTTAGGTAAGTATTTGAACAAATTACTGAGGCATTATATTGTTTTCTTTTGATTTATTTCTTTGCATAAATTTCCTAGATGCAAAATATAAATTAGATGGTTTATGAAAGATTCTGATTTCAATTACAACAAAAGTAAAGTAATTAAACTATTTACTGTAGATGTTATTTTCTGTAAATAAATAATACCAGTATTTAAAAATACCTAACTTCAACTATATCAAGGATTAAATTTAATAAATTTACCAGCAACCTAATAAATCTAGATTTTATTTAAATAAAACTATAATAGGTTAAGAGTTTCATTTTCTGCAATAATTAAATTGACAGATTTTGCAAATTCTACAACAACTAATTAAATGACACACTCTAATAAATTTAACAACAACTAAATATGGCTATAATTTATTAATCTAGAAACCTTAGAGATGGATATACAATCCTTGCCCTTATTTTCCACAATTAAATAAAAGATAAAATCACAGATAAAATAAATTCACAGAATTTAATAAAATGACTTTTTGTTTTATTTCCATGAACTAATGCATGGCAATCAAATGCCTTTCTTTCCTAATATAGTATTTAAATGCATAAAAGGAATTAAATAAATCTCTTTCTTATCAAAATATCCTACAACATAACAATGTTATCTTTCAGAAATTTAGAAAGCTAAAACAAAGTTACTTCTTTCTTTTCTGCAATATTGCTTGAATTAAATATTACATAACATCACACACATTCCCAAGTCTTTATAGTCACTTTACAAATGGGTCCCTCCCAATTTAGTGAGGACTTTCAAAGTACAATAGTTACATTTACAACATTTTTCTGCAACAAGCTAAATCCAGCCACATCTACTTGTCCTGCTATTTTCTTCTATCAATCTGCAATTAAATTGAAAGCTATGACCATGGAGAGCTCACCTCCCAACCTAGGCTAACTAGTAGCCACCCCTGAGCTCAGAGAACCAAGCCCTAGATGGGTAACAAACATGCAAACACAAAAGATAGAATACACACAAACTCAACACAAACCCAACCTGGGCTACACTGCACCACACATTGGTGATGTCCTTTTCAAGGGTGGTAGTGGACCAAGTACCCTGAGGAGACTGCAAGTATGGAAAAACATATAGCCACCTCATGGAAAACCAAATACATCAATATCACAACCCCATATTCCTTATGCCCCCCAAGGCATTCATGCCTTATTTCCCTCCTTATGACCCCCAATGCATAAACAAGCCATGTAGCAAGGGTCACATAAAATCCCTTGTGATCGCTCTCACAACGAGAGTCTCTCACTTGAGGGCTGTCACTTCTACCACCCACAAGATCCTCCTCTCTCCCAAGAGTAAGAGGTCTTGATGACTCCCAAAAATACATACAAATTGTAAACACAAAATACCAATTAAATTTCCAAGAGAACATGCACGGAAACTAGTCTTTTACACAAACATTACTTCCAAAAACACATGCAATAAGAAATCCCTTCTAAGAAAGATACAACCAACCTTAATCTGCCCAAAAGTATGCTAGTTTTGTTGAGGTTGAGCAACCCAATTCCATAGTTCTTCCCTTTGCTACCCTTAGCAAAATTCTCAATCCAAAAATCTAGCTTATCCTTTTCAAAATTTTCTTGTCTCCAAAGATGGAGTGGGTGATTACCCACAAATTTTCTAATTCTTGCTTAAGAAGCCCATTGTGAGAGTTCTCACAAGTTTCTAAAAACTAAAAAGGAAGGTAAGGTAAAATGGAAAGGGAACTCTCATTCAAAAAGGAAGGTTTTCAACTTAGTTCAAGTCTTCTAGTTCAATTTTCGCACAACTTAGAAAGGTCACTTTCTAGGGTGTCTAAAGGGTCACATGGGAGTAGAAACTTGCCTAAAATTACCGCTAACCCTTAGGTATACCTTATGGGCTTTAGGAAACCCTATTAAACTACCCCTAGGTGTCCATTTAACCCTTTTTTAACCCCTCTGAAGTTTATTTTCGGGTCAAACCTATGTTGACCATCTCAAAGATTCTTTACCCAAGGCATTTATGACATCACATTACATTAATTGAAAAAGCTATATTTAAACAATTCCCACCAAGAGACAAATTTAAAAATTAAAACATAAACCCACACATGTGTCAAGTGACACAAAGAAAATACTTTTACAAATTTATACATGAAATTGTGTCTCTTGTGGATTTTACATAAATCAATTAAATAACACTTAACACACATGCATCATTTACTATTACAAATAAAATACAACACAAATGGGGTGTTGTCTCTCCAAATAGACAAACCCTTGCTTTACGAACATACATAGGTCTAGGTTTGGTTCTCCATAATATTTCCATGGTCACGTGAATATCTTTTCCTGCGTTACTCAAATACACATTAATAATTTCCGATAACCTCGTATAATATTAAACACATGAATTAGAATACACATCAAACACTTCGCATACAATTTACATTTGAACAATTCAATATATCTCATATCCAAATAATTCCACATAAGCATTTATCATAATTCTCCTAATTTTGGTCCACACATAAAACATACATCTTAATTCTATCCTCATAATAAAGTCCTGTAAATCCAATAATGACTATCTCCAATTTATCCTATTCTAGAATCATATAGAGTTCTATATCATGAAGCATCAACATTCATCAATGTTATCCAAATCATGGAATCATATAAGTTCTAAATCTAGACATAGCTGACATACATTAAATCAAGATTATCCAATCAATGGATCTTTTAGGATTTCAAATTCATAACACATCAAAATGTACACCACAAGGTGCAATAACTCTATGACTTGGTTCAATTACTTTTCTCACTGATTTATTTGTCTAACGTAGTCCAATCTTTTGAATTATAAAGCATTTATTAATAGGGTCAAACATGGTCAACTAAGTTAATCAAAGCTTGGTTTGGGGAAGGCCTTACATCATCCTCCCCTAGAGTTTGACTTACTCCTGGAAGTCGCATGAGTAGAATTTCAAATTAGGGGCATAACAATTCCCACAATTTCAATAGGTTACTCATAATCTTAACTTGCCTACTAGAAGGATGAAATACTAAAGTCAACTTATTTTTTGTGTCTAATTTCACTCCTTGCAGTATTCTCCCATGACACACTATCAGTGGTTCAATGAACATGATAGACATTTACACAAATCACATCACTAGGACTAGTTATATCAACCATCAAAATGACCACTTTGACACTTTACAAGATCAAAATACAAGTTACTTCTGCCAAGTCCAATAAAAAAGAAAAATACCGGCAATTGCAAACTATTAAAACTAGAAACATGGCAAGTGCCATAGCTCAAAATAAAAAGAAACATAAATTTAGTGGTCCTTTCATCATAAAAAAAATATAAATAGAAAGTACTAGCCCCTAGATCAAGAAATGCTATTCAAAGGAAGATAAAAAATAAAGTCAAATCAAACTCGAGATAAGATGACCATTCTAGTCATGCTATAGGGAGTAACCGCAACACATCACTCAAGATCACGTGTCCTGAGAGTGTTAGGAAGTGATTATTAGACTCTTAAGGCTCTTAGATTCTTTATAATCCTTTATTGACTTATGAAATAAATTATTATATACAAGAGATCGCAATTGTTTAATAGATCATGTTCCATTTTAACCTGCACGTGCTTACTATTACCAACAACCCTTTCTGATATAAACCACTATCTTTTAAGGTTATTAACATCCATAATAATATCTAACAGGTGATTGCACTAACTCTACCATTCTCCATTCATTCTTCTTAAACTTCCATTACTTATCTTAATATGATAAACCTTGATTCAATGATACGTGGCAGCTCAAGTATCGACATTTTCATGTCTTACACACTTGGTTGATAGTTTGGTACAAAATTGACACTCATTTACTTCGAACCATTTAGGGTTTGTATAATGTAATCATATAATTTTTACTAAGGACATCATTTGTTTTCTTAGCACCTTGTGCTAGCTCCTTATATTTTCACTTCTAACATTCACTTGCCTTCATTAGGTAGGAGCTTGATGACAAATTACTAATACTTATGGTTAAGAGCCATTTGGGGTGGAATTATTGTCAAGTAAGGTCAATAATGGTTGACAACGATTTCTACCCACACACATCATGACATAACTCAAACAACTCGGTGTGTAGACTTATCCTCTCCTACTTCACTTATGAAACTATGAAATCAAGGGGGTGTGCACTCAAAAAGTGACCAACACCTCATCCTTTTTAATTAAAATTTAGTTAAAAGAGTAGTTATCTCATCCCATATTACTTATTTACATTTACTTTCTAGCCAAATTTCAGCATATCACAACCTTTGATCTCTCCAAACTAACTAAACCATCTCACCATCCTAATATCTAGTTACCTAATTATAGTATGACATAAGGATGTCCATTAATTACCAATGTCTCAAGACTCCCATATTTTCGAAGTTCTCCCTTAGCTAACCACATAATTCGGTTCCTTATCAATGTTCTAAAAAAATATTTTATACTACCAACTAATTCTCATTAAAACTTTAGTATTATATTATTGTCATACAATCCTTCCATAACCCTTTCCCATCTGCATGTTCCTTCATCCATACTTAATGTTTTCGCATACTTTCACACTTGAGTGCCAAAATTTGCAAAACTTCTTCGATTGTGCTTAGTATTAAATTGTGTTACATATTGACTTGTACCTAGTGACTAACCATGATTGGGTTGTAGTTTTCTCCTTAGTTTCTAAACAACAACTAGTTACTCATTTCTAGATTATAAGATCCTAATAATTTTATACTCCTTACACTTCAAACACCTTACGAAGAGCATCTGTCCCATCCTTCTCACTGAGATCATAATACACCAGCTCACCCATCATGGGGATGCACACTATCCAATGCACATCCTCAGGTGTCACTGTCATCTTGCCAGTCGACAGGTGCAAAGTATTGTACTCACTATGCCAACGCTCTGCTAATGCTGTCAATAATCCCTGGTTAATCAAAGGCCAAAAGATATCAAGAAGGGGAGATAAACCACACCTATCGATGTGGTCTTGCTCTGCCTAGCTAAGGCAAGGTATCAACATCTATGTCTTCGAGAAATGCTTTTGAGATTGAAGAACACTAAAGGGCTCTTGTAATCAAATCATATCATCATGTCAGTATCTCAATTTCTCTATCTATCAAATCAATCTAGCTTTCAGTCTATCTTGCTCACTTGAGATTTCTATTAAATCTTGTTAAACCCCTATCAATGATGCTCATCTATCAATCTAGCACACAAATAGAGATAATCGAAACTGATCATCAAATTTCATCAATCAGGAGTATCTAATTTTATGAATTTGATTCTTAATCAAATCTATCTTACCTTATCGAAATCAATCAAAATAAAAAATCAAATCAAATTGGCAGCATTCCATCGTTTTTATCAAAACTCATAATGTTTGGGGGGCCAAGGGCGCAATGATTTTTTTCTCTCATCATCGCAAAATCAACTAAAAAAATCATCAAAGATCCAGAATCAAAAAATCAAAATCAATCATCGAACAAGTAAATCAGATCATCAAATTCATCAAAAATCCATCTGGAATAAAAAAATCAAATAATTGAGTCATTAAAAATCCGAATCAACAATCTAAAGTAAAAAATCAACAAAATCACAAATCACAAATAAATCATCAAAAAATTGCAAGAATTCAAAATAAAAAAATCAAGTCCAAAAATTGATTAAAAAACAAAATAAAAAGTTTTAAAAATCACAAAAAAAAAATTGCAGGTAGCAAAGGTGGCTGTGCCAGCCACAACACCTGTGGTGCGAACAACTCCCACCATGGCACTGGTGACATCCCACACGGTGTCTACGGTAGCACCGACCATGGCATCTATGATGTTTGTGGTGTTGCTAACGGTTTTGGTCGCACCGCCCACAGTGGAGGCAACGACTTCCCCCACGGTGTTTGCAGTGGCACCAATAGTGCTGGCCATCGTCCCTCATGGTGCCCATGACGTCCACGATGCAGCCCATGGTGCCCTCAGTACCCGCGGTCTCATCGACAGTGTCGATCGTACTGCCCTTGGTGCCCACGGTGGCATCGATGGCATCTGTTGCGGTGCTCGGGGTGCCACTGCCCCCCCAATGGTAATTTAAATGAAACTTGTTTAACAAGATGAAAATTTTGAAATTTAAATTAAAAAAAATCAAATTTTTAAATTTTTTCAAAAAAACGCTGCCAACCTAGATTAACGCTCGAAAAACCCATTTTAAAAATGAATATTTTTTAAAACCCACATGATGAAAATGGTGAAATCTATGTTTTACTAAAACTAGCTAAAGTTTTCAAAAATCAACTAAAAATTGATAAAGTCGAGTTTTCTTGAAGTACGTATCGGTGGACCATAGGCTAGAGGATGCGCAGGTCACCGAACTTGCTTGAACCTATGTTGGTGGTATAGGATCACCATTTCTTCCTCTAGAGAAAAATTTTCAAAATCTCAAATCCACAAATGAAGAGTGCTAAAAGGAAATTCACCATTTTAAACTCACAATGGGGCATTTAGGTGGGATTTTTATTCCACTTATTTTCAATTATCTAATCAACTAATCAGCCTGGTAGGGAAGCGCTTTCAAATTTCTTATCGATAAATGAATCAGATCAACTCTAAAAATATCTAAAAATCGGATGATCATTAAAAATCTATAAAACTATAAAAAATTTCAAAATATCAAAAACCTTAAACAATGGCAAAAAATTCAAAAACATCGAAAAATTATCCAATTCATCTCCCAAGGGGCCATCCTTGCATCAAAATCTCCCAGTCAGCGTCCAGGGCATTGTATCAAGATTTATCATCTCAAAATAGAAACCACATCAAATCTGCATCATATTGAGATTTATCATCTCTAATTGAATCAGTATCATATAGAAACCAAATCCACATTGAAATCAAGATCGAATCCGTGTCCTATCAAGATCAATACCAACAACATCATCAATCAAATTTTGTTTGAATCAATGTGTCATCACACATCGCTTCAAAGAGGGGCAAAATGTATGCACCTAAAAATGGTTTGAAGATAATTAATTATATACGTAGTTATTTAACTAATCCCCCTTCCCGATTAATTGAATTCACAAGCAATTTGATTAACTTCCCTATTCATCTACTAGAAAATAAATCTACATGATTTACCTATATAGTTCATTTCATATTCTCTTTTGATTAATTAATCTAAATTAATTAATCCTCCCCATGTAAATTCATTCTTCTAAACTTATAATTAATTAAAACAAATCAAATCATGATTTTGTTGGCTTGATGATGATTGTAATGTATTCATCACTTGTTTTCATTGATGAAACACTCTCACACACACATATAATTACATTGAAGACCATTGTAACTTCATTGGTTTAGACTATTAACCGATATGTTTTAGGTCTATCTCTATCTAGTACTCTCTATCAACCGGTATGTGCTTAAGACATAACCAGTGGTTATATTAAGTCGGCATCAAAATGAAGATAAAGATGAAGATGGAGATCAAGTGGAAGATTCCAGGACAGCGGTTCACATGTTTTGTTCCAATCCATATTGACTATTCTAACTGGTATCTGATTTTGTGATGTGGTAACAACACCAAATTCTTGATGGCCATTTTTGTGATGAGTTATGTCTACTTGTCTAGATACTCTGCACCTAGGAAATTGTGTTTTGATTTTCTATGGCCGACATAAGATTTGAATGTCTATTTAAAGACATCTTAGTGACTAATTTAAAATTGATAGAGAATGATAATATGCGAATACCGATATGCATCTAAAGTGAAATATTTTTTTGAAGAGTGATAAGTGTTAAGATGAAGAGTAGTGTTGAATGTACTTAGAAGGATATGATCAAGCAAATATTGTGCTACTTAGAACAGATCAATCCATTAATGGTGTTTTCTAATCATTACAACAAAATCAAATCCTCTAATAGGGTAAGCTTCGACAAGCTTCATTGTACAAACCATTGACAAAGTGATCCATTAGTTTGAATTCTCAAATCCTCCAGTGAGGTTAGTTTTAACAGGGTATAAGCTTCTAATCAAGCTTGGGATCTCTAACAAGATTCGCTCCTAGCATTGAACTTTGTAAGGCCTTAACCGGTGAGTTATCTATTACTGCAGATAGTTAACTTGTGAGTTCCATCTCACCATGGTTTTTACCTATTTGGGTTTTCCATGTGTATAAACACTTGTGTTATGGTGGATGTTCTACTTTATGCGGATGTTGTTATTTTATTTTCGATAGCATGTATTTTGTGTAAATGCTTGGTTAAGTTCATCTATCAGTTAGTGTTTAAAGTTATGTTTGTTTTAGTGTCACTGATTCACCCCACCTCTCTTTGCTTTTCAAGCCTATCAATTGGTATAAAAGCCTAACTTCTTTGAAACCTAATCGCTTAGAAGGGAATATCAAAACTACCATGGGGGACAAAACCTACTTCAAGATGGTTAGAGAGATAGAAGCTAGTAGAAATTAAATTAAATCCCTTAGGGGCAATTTGAAAGTTTCTCAACTCAAAAAGATAGAGCTATTTGAAAAACTGCTAGAAATATCTATTAATAGTTCTTCATATTAAGCCAATATTGAAGCTTTAGCTGATGAAGTTGAAAAGGTGAACGGTGAAAAATTGAATGTAAGAAGATAGCTAGAAGGTCTCACTATCCACACGAGTCAAGAACTGGAAGGCAAAAGAGCTTCTGAAGATCTTATCAAGGTAAGAGATCAAGAGATCATAAAGATCAAATGGGAAAGAGACACTATACATGAGGACTTGATTGTGGAAACAGAAGAAAAGGATAACCTAAAGCTAGACCTTGAGTTGGCATTGTCTCTGAAAGAAAACTTGTCTATTCATAATGAAGAACTTGTCAAAAAGCTTATTGAAGCCAAAGACAAATTGGAGAAGTTCATCAAAAGTTCTACCATGCTGGAAGAACAAATTCAATCATAGAGAATGAATGGTGATATCTCTGGAGTTGGTTTTCATACAACTGAAAAAGGAGAATCCTCTAGTAGAAAGAACAAAATTGCTCCTAAAGTGAATAAGACTACTGGTAAGAATGTTTTTAAACCTGTCTTCTTTGTTTGTCACAAGCCTGGTCATACTACAAATGTTTATAGAAACAAACCTAACAAAAATGCAAATTACAATACTAATGCTAGGTATGCATCTAGAAAGTTTGAAGGTCATTGCTACACACATGGAATGCATGGGCATAGACATATTCAGTGCAGATATGGATCAAACAATGTTGTACCATACATGCATACTAGACCAAATGGTGACCGGATAAAGAATTTTGATAACCAGGTAAACTAGAACTGGCAAAGATCCTATGTCAACCAGTTTCGTCCATTCAAAATGGAAAAGACAACAAATGTTGTTTGCACCTTTTGTAATAACAATGGTCATGTGGTTATGAACTGAAGAAGAAGAATAGGAAGAGGAAATGTAGGACCCTGGAGATCATCTGGTACGGTCTGTTACCACTGCAACAAACTGGGACATTTAGCAAAGTTTTGTAGATCAAGAAATAACTTTGTTAAGTTTTTTTTAACAAGGTGAAAATTTTTAAATTTATATTAAAAAAACTCAACAAATTTATAATTTTTTTCAAAAAAACGCTGCCAATCTAGTTTAACGCTCCAAAAAACCCATTTTAAAAATGAATATTTTTTAAACCCCACGTGATGAAAATGGAAAAATGTAAGTTTTATTAAAACTAACTAAATTTTTGAAAAAACAATTAAAAATTGACAAAGCTGGGTTTTCTCGAAGTACATATCGGTGGACCATAGGCCAGAGGACGCTCAGGTTGTCGAACTTGCTCGAACCTGTGTTGGTTGTATGAAATCACCATTTCTTCCTCTAGAGAATTTTTTTTAAAAACTCAATTGCACAATGAAGAGTGCTAAAAGGAAATTCACTTTTTTAAACTCACAATGGGGCATTTAGGTGGGATTTTTATTACACTTATTTTCCATCATCTAATCAACTAATCAGCCTGGTAAAGTAGCGCTTTCAAATTTCTTATCGATAAATGAATCGTATAAACTCTAAAAAATATCTAAAAATCAGATGACCATTAAAAATCTAACAAACTGTAATTTTTTTCAAAAATATCAAAAAAATTAAAAAATTGTGAAAAAATTTAAAAACATCAAAAAATTATCTAATTCATCTCCCAATGGGGCATCCTCGCATCAAAATCTACCAGTCAGCATTTGGGGCATTGTATCAAGATTTATCATCTCAAAACTGAAACCACATCAAATCTGCATCATATCGATATTTATCATCTCGAATTGAATCAGTATCACATAGAAACTAAATCTGCATCGAAATCAAGATTGAATTCATGTCCTATCAAGATCAATACCAACAACATCATTAACCAAATTTTGTTTGAACCAATGCATTGTCACACATTGCTTCAAAGAGGGGCAAAATGTATGCACCTAAAAATGGTTTCAAGATAATTAATTAAATACGTAGTTATTTAATTAATCCCCCTTCCTAATTAATTGAATTCACAAGCAATTTGATTAACTTCCCTATTCATCTACTAGAAAATAAATCTAAATGATTTATCTATATAGTTCATTTCATATCCTCTTTTGAATAATTAATCTAAATCAATTAATCATCCCCCATTTAAATTCATTCTTCTAATCTTATAATTAATTAAAATAAATCAAATCATGATTTTGTTGGGTTGATAATGATTGTAATGTATTCATCACTTGTTTTCATTCATGAGACACTCTCACACACACATATGATTACATTGACTACCGGTGTAACTTCATTGGTTTACACTCTTAACCTGTATGTTTAAGGTCTATCTCTATCTGGTACTCTGTATCAACCGGTATGTGCTTAAGAGATAACCTATGGTTATATTAAGTCGGCATCAAAATGAAGATAAATATGAAGATGGAGATCAAGTGGAAGATTCCAGGAAAGTGGTTCATATGTTTTGTTCCAACCCATATTGACTATTCTAATTGGTATCTGATTTTGTGATGAGTTACCAACACCAAATTCTTGATGGTCATTTTTGTGATGAGTTATGTCTACTTGTCTAGATACTCTGCACCTAGGAAATTGTGTTTTGATTTCCTATGGCTGACATAAGATTTGAATGTCTATTTAAAGACATCTTAGTGAATAATTTGAAATTGATAGAGAATGATAATATGCGAATACTAATATGCATCTAGAGTGAAATAATTTGTTGAAGAGTGATAGGTGTTAAGATCAAGAGTAGTGTTGAATGTACTTAGAAGGATATGATCGAGCAAATATTGTGCTACTCAAAATAGATCAATCCATTAATGGTGTTTTCTAATCATTACAACAAAATCAAATCCCCTAACGGGGTAAGCTCCAACAAGCTTCATTGTACAAATCCATTGAAAAGGTGATCCATTAGTTTGTATTCTCAAATCCTCCAGTGAGGTTAGTCTTAATAGGGTATAAGCTTCTAATAAAGCTTGGGATCTCTAACAAGATTCGCTCCTAGCATTGAACTTTGTAAGGCCTTAACCGGTCAGTTATCTATTATTGCAGATAGTTAACTTGTGAGTTCCATCTCACCATGGTTTTTACCTATTTGGGTTTTCCACGTGTATAAACACTTGTGTTATGGTGGATGTTGTTATTTTATTTTGGATAGCATGTATTTTGTTTAAATGCTTGGTTAAGTTCATCTATCAGTTAGTGTTTGAAGTTATGTTTGTTTTAGTGTCACTGATTCACCCCCGCTTTCATTGCTTTTCAAGCCCATCAATTGGTATCAAAGGCTAACTTCTTTGAAACCTAACCACTTAGAAGGGAATATTAAAACTATCATGGGGGACAAAACCTACTTCAAGATGGTTAGAGAGCTAGAAGCTAGTAGAAATGAAATTTAATCGCTTATTGGCAATTTGAAATTTTCTCAACTCAAAAAGATAGAGCTATCTGAAAAACTGCTAGAAATATCTGATAATAGTTCTTCATATTAAGCCAATATTGAAATTTAGCTGATGAAGTTGAAAAGGTGAATAGTGAAAAATTGAATGTAAGAAGATAGCAAGAAGGTCTCACTATCCGCACGAGTCAAGAACTGGAAGGCAAAAGAGCTTCTAAAGATCTTATCAAGGTAAGAGATCAGGAGATCATAAAGATCAAATGGGAAAGGGACACTATAAATGAGGACTTGATTGTTGAAACAGAAGAAAAGGAGAACCTAAAGCTATACCTTGAGTTGGCATCATCTCTAAAAGAGAACTTGTCTATTCATAATGAAGATCTTGTCAAAAAGCTTACTGAGGCCAATGAGAAATTGGAGAAGTTCATCAAAAGTTCTACCATGCTGGAAGAACAAATTCAATCATAGAGAATGAATGGTGATATCTCTAGACTTGGTTTTCATATGGTTGAGAAAGGAGAATGCTCCAGTAGAAAGAACAAAATTGCTCTTAAAGTCAATAAGACTACTGGTAAGAAGGTTTTTAAACCTGTCTTCTTTGTTTGTCACAAGCCTAGTCATACTACAAATGTTTATAGAAACAAACCTAACAAAAATGCAAACTACAATACTAATGCTAGGTATGCATCTAGAAAGTTTGAAGGTCATTTCTACACACGTGGAATGTATGGGCATAGAAATATTTAGTGCAGATATGGATCAAACAATGTTGTACCACACATGCATACTAGACCAAATGGTGACCAGATAAGGAATTTTGATAACCGGGTAAGTTGAAACTAGCAAAGATCCTATGGCAACTAGTTTATTCCATTCAAAATGGAAAAGACAACAAATGTTGTTTGCAAATTTTGTAATAACAATGGTCATGTGGCTATGAACTGAAGAAGAAGAATAGGAAGAGGAAATGTAGGACCCTAGAGATCATTTGGTATGGTCTGTTACCACTGCAACAAACCGGGACATTTAGCAAAGTTTTGTAGATCAAGAAATAACCTTGTTAAGTTTTTTTAAACAAGGTGAAAATTTTGAAATTTAAATTAAAAAAAATCATCAAATTTTTTATTTTTTTCAAAAAAACACTGCCAATCCAGTTTAACGCTCCAAAAAACCTAGTTCAAAAATGAATATTTTTTAAAACCCACATGATGAAAATGGTAAAATGTAAGTTTTACTAAAACTAACTAAATTTTTGAAAAAACAACTAAAAATTGACAAAGCTAGGTTTTCTCGAAGTACATATCAGTGGACCATAGGTCGGAGGACGCTCAGGTCATCGAACTTGCTCGAACCTATGTTGGTGGTACGGCATCACCATTTCTTCTTCTAGAGAATTTTTTTTAAAAACTCAATTGCACAATGAAGAGTGCTAAAAGGAAATTCACCTTTTTAAACTCACAATGGGGCATTTAGGTGGGATTTTTATTACACTTATTTTCAATCATCTAATCAACTAATCAGCCTGGTAGGGTAGCGCTTTCAAATTTCTTATCGATAAATGAATTGGATAAACTCTAAAAAATATCTAAAAATCAGATGATCATAAAAAATCTAAAAAACTGTAATTTTTTTCAAAAATATCAAAAAAATTAAAAAGTCATGAAAAAATTTTAAAAAGTCAAAAAATTATCTAATTCATCTCCCAAGGGGGCATCCTTGCATTGAAATCTACCAGTCAGTGTCTGGGGAATTGTATCAAGATTTATCATATCAAAATTGAAACCACATCAAATCTGCATCATATCGAGATTTATCATCTCGAATCGAATCAGTATCATATAGAAACCAAATCCGCATCAAAATCGAGACTGAATTCATGTCCTATCAAGATCAATACCAACAACATCATCAATCAAATTTTGTTTAAACAATTGAGTTGTCACACATCGCTTCAAAGAGGGGCAAAATGTATGCACCTAAAAATGGTTTCAAGATAATTAATTAAATACGTAGTTATTTAATTAATCCCCCTTCCCAATTAATTAAATTCACAAGCAATTTGATTAACTTCCCTATTTCATCTACTAGAAAATAAATCTACATGATTTATCTATATAGTTCATTTCATATCCTCTTTTGATTAATTAATCTAAATTAATCAATCACCCCCCATTTAAATTCATTCTTCTAATCTTATAATTAATTAAAATAAATCAAATCATGATTTTGTTAGGTTGATGATGATTGTAATGTATTCGTCACTTGTTTTCATTCATGAGACACTCTCACACACACATATGATTACATTGACTACCAGTGTAACTTCACTGGTTTACACTATTAACCAGTATGTTTAAGGTCTATCTCTATCTGGTACTCTGTATCAACCGGTATATGCTTAAGAGATAACCTGTGGTTATATTAAGTCAGCATCAAAATGAAGATAAAGATGAAGATGGAGATCAAGTGGAAGATTCCAGGATAGCGGTTCACATGTTTTGTTCCAACTCGTATTGACTATTCTAACTGGTATTTGATTTTGTGATGAGTTACCAACACCGAATTCTTGATGGTCATTTTTGTGATGAGTTATGTCTACTTGTCTAGATACTCTGCACCTAGGAAATTGTGTTTTGATTTCCTATGGCCGACATAAGATTTGAATGTCTATTTAAAGACATCTTAGTGAATAAATTGAAATTGATAGAGAATGATAATATGCGAATACTGATATGCATCTAGAGTGAAAGATTTTGTTGAAGAGTGATAAGTGTTGAGATGAAGAGTAGTGTTTAATGTACTTAGAAGGATATGATCAAGCAAATATTGTGCTACTCAGAATAGATCAATCCATTAATGGTGTTTTCTAATCATTACAACAAAATCAAATCCGTTGACAAGGTGATCCATTAGTTTGAACTCTCAAATCCTCTAGAGAGGTTAGTCTAAACAGGGTATAAGCTTCTAATCAAGCTTGGGATCTCTAACAGGATTCGCTCCTAGCATTGAACTTTGTAAGGCCTATAATAAATTCTCCAAACCTTTAATAAATTCTTGTTATAAAAAATAGGATGGTAGCTATCCGAAGGAGAAAAGGATTGGACTAAAATAGTGAGAGCTAAATACCTTAACAATGAGAGATGCAACAAATTCATCAATCAAACTGATCTTCCCTTTGAATCTTCTATCTGGAATAATATTTTTAAATCAAATAATCTGGAATAGGATCTCTAATATGAACTTGTGAGCTCCATCTCATAATGGTTTTTACCTATTTGGGTTTTCCACGTGTATAAACACTTGTGTTATGGTGGATGTTCTACTTTATGTGGATGTTGTTATTTTATTTTGGATAGCATGTATTTTGTTTAAATGCTTGGTTAAGTTCATCTATCAGTTAGTGTTTGAAGTTATGTTTGTTTTAGTGTCACTGATTCACCCCCCCTCTCATTTCTTTTCAAGCCCATCAATTGGTACCAAAGCCTAACTTCTTTGAAACCTAACCGCTTATAAGGGAATATTAAAACTACCATGGGGGACAAAACCTACTTCGAGATGGTTAGAGAGCTAGAAGCTAGTAGAAATGAAATTGAATCCCTTAGGGGCAATTTGAAAGTTTCTCAACTCAAAAAGAAAGAGCTATCTAAAAATCTACTAGAAATATCTGATAATAGTTCTTCATATTAAGCCAATATTGAAGCTTTAGGTGATGAAGTTAAAAAGGTGAACGGTGAAAAATTGAATGTAAGAAGATAGCTAGAAGGTCTCACTATTCTTATGAGTCAAGAACTGGAAGGCAAAACAACTTCTGAAGATCTTATCAGGGTAAGAGATCAAGAGATCATAAAGATCAAATGGGAAGGAAACACTATACATGAGGACTTGATTGTTGAAATAGAAGAACAGGAGATCCTAAAGCTAGACCTTGAGTTAGCATCGTCTCTGAAAGAAAACTTGTCTATTCATAATGAAGATCTTGTCAAAAAACTTACTGAAGCCAATGAGAAATTGGAGAAGTTCATCAAAATTTCTACCATGCTAGAAGAACAAATTCAATCATAGAGAATGAATGGTGATATCTCTGGACTTGGTTTTCATACAACCGAAAAAGGAGAATCCTCCAGTAGAAAGAACAAAATTGCTCCTAAAGTCAATAAGACTACTGGTAAGAAGGTTTTTAAACCTGTCTTCTTTGTTTGTCACAAGCCTGGTCATACTACAAATGTTTATAGAAACAAACCTAACAAAAATGCAAATTACAATACTAATGCTAGGTATGCATCTAGAAAGTTTGAAGGTCATTGCTACACACGTGGAATGCATGGGCATAGGCATATTCAGTGCAGATATGGATCAAACAATGTTGTACCACACATGCATACTAGACCAAATGGTGACCGGATAAGGAATTTTGACAATCGGGTAAATTGGAACTCGCAAAGATCCTATGTCAACCGGTTTAGTCCATTCAAAATGGAAAAGACAACAAATGTTGTTTGCACCTTTTGTAATAACAATGGTTATGTGGCTATGAATTGAAGAAGAAGAATAGGAAGAGGAAATGTAGGACCCTAGAGATCATCTGGTATGGTTTGTGACCACTGCAACAAACTGGGACATTTAGCAAAGTTTTGTAGATCAAGAAATAACCTTGTTAAGTTTTTTTTAACAAGGTGAAAATTTTGAAATTTAAATTAAAAAAAATCAACAAATTTTTAATTTAAAATAAAAAAACGCTGCCAATCTAGTTTAACGCTCCAAAAAACCTAGTTTAAAAATGAATATTTTTTAAAACCTACGTGATGAAAATGGAAAAATGTAAGTTTTACTAAAACTAACTAAATTTTTTAAAAAACAACTAAAAATTGACAAAGCTGGGTTTTCTCGTAGTACGTATCGGTGGACCATAGGTTGGAGGACGCTTAGGTTGTTGAACTTGCTCGAACCTGTGTTGGTTGTATGACATCACCATTTCTTCATCTAGAGAATTTTTTTAAAAAACTCAATTGCATAATGAAGAGTGCTAAAAGGAAATTCGCCTTTTAAACTCACAATGGGGCATTTAGGTGGGATTTTTATTACACTTATTTTCAATCATCTAATCAACTAATCAGCCTGGTAGGGCAGCGCTTTCAAATTTCTTATCGATAAATGAATTCATCACTTGTTGTCATTGATGAAACACTCTCACACACACATATGATTACATTGACTACCACTGTAACTTCATTGGTTTACACTATTAACCGATATGTTTAAGGTCTATCTCTATCTGGTACTTTATATCAACCGGTATGTGCTTAAGAGATAACCTATGGTTACATTAAGTCGACATCAAAATGAAGATAAAGATGAAGATGGAGATCAAGTGGAAGATTCCAGGACAACGGTTCACATGTTTTGTTCCAACCCATATTGACTATTCTAACCGGTATTTGATTTTGTTATGAGTTACCAGCAATGATTTCTTGATGGTCATTTTTGTGATGAGTTATGTCTACTTGTCTAGATACTTTGCACCTAGGAAATTGTGTTTTGATTTCCTATGGCCGACATAAGATTTGAATGTCTATTTAAAGACATCTTAGTGAATCATTTGAAATTGATAGAGAATGATAGTATGTGAATACTCATATGCATCTAGAGTGAAAGATTTTGTTAAAGAGTGATAAGTGTTAAGATGAAGAGTAGTGTTGAATGTACTTATAAGGATCTGATCAAGCAAATATTGTGCTATTTAGAACATATCAATCCATTAATGTTGTTTTGTAATCATTACAACAAAATCAAATCCCCTAATAGGGTAAGCACCAACAAGCTTCATTGTACAAATCTATTGACAAGGTGATCCATTAGTTTGGATTCTCAAATCCTCCAGTGAGGTTAGTCTTAATTGGGTATAAGCTTCTAATCAAGCTTGGGATCTCTAACAAGATTCGCTCCACAATAGAAATTTGTAAGGCCTTAACCAGTCAATTATCTATTACTGCAAATAGTTAACTTGTGAGTTCCATCTCACCATGGTTTTTACATATTTGGGTTTTCCACGTGTATAAACACTTGCGTTATGGTGGATGTTCTACTTTATGTGGATGCTGTTATTTTATTTTGGATAGCATGTATTTTGTTTAAATGCTTGGTTAAGTTTATCTATCAGTTAGTGTTTGAAGTTGTGTTTGTTTTAGTGTCACTGATTCAACCCCCCTCTCATTGCTTTTCAAGTCCATCAATTGGTATCAAAGCCTAACTTCTTTGAAGCCTAACTGCTTAGAAGGGAATATTGAAACTACCATGGGGGACATAAGCTACTTCAAGATGGTTAGATACCTAGAAGCTAGCATAAATGAAATTGAATCCATTAGGGACATATTGAAAGTTTCTCAAGTCAAAAGGAGAGAGCCATCTGAAAAACTGATAGAAATATCTGATAATAGTTCTTTAGATGAAGTCAATATTGAAGCTTTAGCTGATGAAGTTGAAAAGGTGAACGGTGAAAAACTGAATCTAAGAAGAGAGCTAGAAGGTCTCACTATCCGCACGAGTCAGGAACTGGAAGGTAGAAGAGTTGTTGAAGATCTTATCAAGGTAAGAGATCAAGAGATCATAAAGATCAAATGGGAAAGAGACACTATACATGAGGACTTGATTGTTGAAATAGAAGAAAAGGAGAACCTAAAGATAGACCTTGAGTTGGCATTGTCTCTGAAAGAGAACTTGTCTAAGCATAATGAAGATCTTGTCAAAAAGCTTACTAAAGCCAATGAGAAATTGGAGAAGTTCATCAAAAGTTCTACCATGCTAGAAGAAGAAATTCAATCACAGAGAATGAAGGGTGATATAAAACCAACTGAAAATGAGAATCCTCCTATAGAAAGAACAAAATTGCTCCTAAAGTCAATAAGACTACCAGTAAGAAGGTTTTTAATCCTATCTTCTTTTTTTGTCACAATATTGGTCATACTACAAATGTTTGGAGAAACAAACCTAACAAAAATGCAAATTACAATACTAATGCTAGGTATGCATCTAGAAAGTTTGAAGGTCATTGCTACACATGTGGAATGTATGGGCATAGACATATTGAGTGCAGATATGGATCAAACAATGTTGTACCACACATGCATACTAGACCAAATGGTGACCGGATAAGGAGTTTTGATAACCAGGTAAACTAGAACTGGCAAAGATCCTATGACAACCGGTTTAGTCCATTCAAAATGGAAAAGACAACAAATGTTGTTTGCACCTTTTTAAATAACCTTGGTCATGTGGCTATGAACTGAAGAAGAAGAATAGGAAGAGGAAATGTAGGACCCTGGAGATCATTTGGTATGGTTTGTTACCACTACAACAAATCGAGACATTTAGCAAAGTTTCATAGATCAAGAAATAACAGACTAGTCAACTCTTTGAAGGATAAGAAAGGCAAGCAAAATGTTGATGTTGTAGAAACCGGAGAGGATATGAAATGGAATTGGAAGAAAAAAAGCAAAAATTTTCCTGAAGAAGAAACCGTTCCTTCACAAAGTGAAGAGAACCCAACACTGGTAACTTAAGCCTGTTTAACATGGCTAAGGGGAACGTAATGGTAAAACAACTCTGAACCTTTGTAAGTGAGCGGGAAATAATTTTTTGAATTTTGAATTTTGGTGACTTTGTGCTAACTTGTTATCAACCGATAGTTCACGTAAGTGGAGAAATTAGGGTTTGTAACCTAAAAGTGTGAGAATTTATTATAGTTGGTAAAAAGGGATAAAAGCAAGTTTTAATTTATCATTTTCACCCTAACCCTTTCGAGAAAATAAATTTGAAGCGATTGCAGAGCCAAACAAGATTGACTTGCTATTGTTTGGTGAATTGCTTTATGATTTACCAAATTAAGTTGAATCGAAAGTTGCAGAGTGGTGAATGGGTGTGCATTTGGGAATTTCAACTAGGAAACGAAGCGACGTACAAGAAACAAGGTATTTATTTGAGTATACTGCTTTGAAATTTGCTTATCTAGAATGGCATCTACGTCTAAGACTGTAGAAAGGTTGATGCTTACTGTTGAGCTTGAAGAAGCTCTAAAGGCAGAAGAAATTATGTCTTATAATACATTATCGCAAGTCCCGAGTTGTGTTGTGGTCAAAGGTGACTTGTCCAACTATATAGATTGTAAGATAGAAGATTTTGAAACTTTACACATCTATACACAACTGAAATCACTCTGTGATAAGAATGGAAAAATTGAAGCAAAATATGCTAGGGTTTTTGAAAAAGGTTTTCATAATGCCTCCTATTTTCTTGAAGATTTTGAGGATGAACACATAAGAATAATTTTGAGTCGAGTCCACAAAGAGAATATGTATTTGGAAAGGACCCATACAATAACCAAGGAAGCTATTAGAGCTATAATGGGTTATTGGGTTATTTATCAACCGGTGAAATTCCTGTGCTAAGAAGAATTTCAAAAGATACTGTTTTCAAATTAATCGGTTCTATATCTGATAAGCATGATTTTTCTATCAACAATATTACAGACCCTATGGTTAAGCTAGCAACAATAGTGATAGGCTATCGAGTATTCTATTCTAGTAGACTTAAGAGTGTTCCATCTGCAACAATTCATACAACACATAGAATGATTGTTGATAATATAGACTATGATATTTGCGAAGCCATCAGAGACCAATTATTTCAAAATTTGAAATCCATTAAGAAGGACAACACATAAAAGTTAAAATATGGTCAGCTATTAGTTGGGTTATTTTTCTATTTTCAGAACTTCCTACTGGGTATTGGAGATATTGAATGGTCCAAGGAACAACCGGTCAATGCACTGATCGAGAACAACATTAAGGCTGTGAAGAATAATTTTTCAGCTATTGTGAACAAATATTTTAATGAATTTTAGAAAAAGATGAGCATGAGAATGAGGTTACCTAAAGATGTGGTAAAACACTTTGCAAAAGACATAGTCTTCACGATTACCACCGACTTTTGCTTGATGCAAGCAATTGAGCCTAGAGAGGAAGAGATGGATGATATGAGCTATGAGGTTAATCATGATTTGTTGGTTGGCTATGCTAATACCCTGTTAGCATTGAATAAAGATAAACGAAAGAAAAAATTGGACATTGTGGCATTCCAAGGTGTACCAACAGAAACCGGTACTGTACCTACAGCTAAGGAGAAATGAAAGAAAAACAAGACTGATGAGAAGTCTCCTATGAAAAAGACCACAAGGGTGAATCAGAGTGTCCTAACCAAGAAGGAAACAACACCTAAAGTATATGAAAAGAAGGAGAATGCACCAAAGAAGAGAAATCGGAAATTGATTTTGCAACCAGAGTCAAAGGGTACAGATTCTGAAGAAGAACCAAAGAAGGAAAAAGAAACCGGTAGAACACCCAAGAAGGTGAAGATAGTGCTGAAGGCAACTACACCTATAGATATTGCTACCTACAAACCTGCCATAGTTTTTGAAAGGACAATGAAGACATTAGGAAGAAATAGGTTTGACAATGTCAAAGAACATTATGATTCCTTCACTAAAGATGAGCAGAAGCAAGTAATCCAATAGGTAATAACTTATTTGGGTCATTACAATAGATTTTTGCATGATTTGGAAAAAGATATTCAATCTCTTTGTATAATATTCTGTTGGAGAAATGGGAGGAAGCAATTCAATTGGAAAAGAATATTATTGATGAAATATTTGTACAATAATTTCCCAATCTATCATCGGATGGAATTAGTTATTTAATTGAGGAATACAAAGCATATTTTGATTTTAAAATGAGGATATTGAAGCTCCTTAATTCAAAAAGGCAAGTTATTGAGTCTGAGACTCATAAGCTAGCTCGTGTAATCAAACAAAGGGAAGAACACATGTTCTCTAGAAATAAGGATGATATTACAGATGATGCTCCTAGACTGGAAATGGATGAAGAGGAAATTGTTCAAGTTGACCTAGTCTATCCAATCAAGAAGGAGGATGATTCCATTATTCTTGTTGATGAAGTTGTTCAAGACATAGTAGACCTATCTAGAGACATTACTGCACTAGATATAGATCCTCCTAAAATAACTGAACCACATGTTACATTAGTTGAACAACTGGGTATTTAACTAATAGTGGGCAATGAACCGACAAAAGATCAACTAGAGAAACCCCAATATCCACTAGTCATTGAAACTACTCAAAAGGAGTCTACTCAAGAAGTTGTCACTCAACTAGCTGAAAATACAATAGAGAAGAACATAGAAAGAGCTATTATTAAGAGTGTACCCCCTAAACCGGTGAAGCAAAAACTACTTGAAGATGATGATGATGACTATTTAAGTATTTTAGGACCCTTTGATATGAACACTTTGAGTGCATCAGAAATGATGAAGATTGCTAATGTTATGTAATCTCGAGCATACAAGAAGAGACTAAAAGAGAAAAGGATTGAAGCAGAAACAATCCAGAATGCACTAGAAATTTTGTCTAGTTTACTACCGGAAACAGTTGTTGCACATCTTCCCACACCCATCAACAAACTTGGTTAGTTAGTTGCAGATGCATCTAATCAAATCAAGTCACTTCAAGATGCTACTCAAATATCTGCTGAGAAGAGCCACAAGAAGAAATATGGAGATAAACTTGCTAAGAATATTGAAAGTGGCAAAATGACTTTATCTCATAATGGATGTCTATTGAAGAAAGCTATTGAATCTGGAGGAAAGTATCTTGCCTCTACCTCCAATGTTACTTTCTTTTACTCTGACATTTCTAAGAGTCAAGATGAAACCGAGCAGGAAATGAAAAGGCAATGCAAGGCATATGTCCCACTCCGGGACTCCATTCATGCCTTTAACCGGTCTATAGATGATTTGCATGACAGACTAAATAGGAATGATAATGAGAAGGCTAAGAGATTCCAATCTCTAAGAGAGCTCAAGAGTCAGATCATCTCACAGGTCAACATTCTTCAGAGGGCCTACTCCAATGCATAAGCTATTCTTGCTATTTCTGAAATCTGCACACTAGACTCAATGGAAGAATTCTATTCCTAGTTGATGTCTACCTCTGAGTATACTTCTAACATATTGGAATCATGGGAAAATGCTTTATCCCAGATGAAGCAGAATTTCAATGATATTTTTATGAGACTAGCCAATACATGATTTTTTTTTCAAATTTGTACTATATGTTGAACACTTTGATATAGATTTTCTATATGTATGTATGTATTTTACTTTATCATTTTGGCATTGTTGTCAAAGGGGGAGTAATAATATGTATGCTTTTTTTAAATTTTTGTATTTATGCATGTATTAAGGGGGAGTATTGCATTAAAAGGGGAATATGAGTACATATGTAAATATGTTGTGTATGCACACTTAGCAGTATTGTATTACTCTAAAAATTTCTAAGTGTTGCCATCAATGCCAAAGGGGGAGATTGTTGGCTTGATGATGATTGTAATGTATTCATCACTTGTTGTCATTGATGAAACACTCTCATAGACACATATAATTACATTGACTACTGGTAGAACTTCATTGGTTTACACTGTTAACTAGTATGTTTAAGGTCTATCTCTAACCGGTACTCTGTATCAACCAGTATGTGCTTAAGAGATAACCTGTGATTACATTAAGTTGGCATCAAAATGAAGATAAAGATGAAGATGGAGATCAAGAGGAAGATAATAGGACAATGGTTCACATGTTTTGTTCCAACCGGTATTGACTATTCTAACCGGTATCTGATTTTGTGATGAGTTACCAGCATTGACTTCTTAACGGTCATTTTTGTGGTGAGTTATGTCTACATGTCTAGATACACTGCACCTAGGAAATTGTGTTTTGATTTCCTATGGCCAACATAAGATTTGAATGTCTATTTAAAGACATCTTAGTGAATCATTTGAAACTGATAGAGAATGATGGTATGTGAATACTGATATGCATCTAGAGTGAAAGATTTTGTAGAGGAGTGATAAGTGTTAAGATGAAGAGCACTATTGAATGTACTTAGAAGGATCTGATTAAGCAAATATTGTGCTACTTAGAAAAGATCAATCCATTATTGTTGTTTTCTAATCATTACAACATAATCAAATCCCCTAACTAGGTAAGCTCCAGCAAGCTTCATTGAAAAAATCCTCTGACAAGGTGATCCATTAGTTTGGATTCTCAAATCCTCCAGTGAGGTTACTCTTAATAGGGTATAAGCTTCTAATCAAGCTTGGGATCTCTAACAAGATTCACTTCTGGCACAACACTTTGTAAGGCCTTAACCAATCAGTTATCTATTACTATAGATAGTTAACTTGTGAGTTCCATCTCACCATGGTTTTTACCTATTTAGGTTTTCCACATATAAACACTTGGGTTATGGTGGATGTTCAACTTTATGTGGATGTTGTTATTTTATTTTGGATAGCATGTATTTTTTTTAAATGCTTTGTTAAGTTCATCTACCGGTTAGTGTTTGAAGTTGTGTTTTTTTTAGTGTCATTGATTCACCCCTCCCTCAGTTCTTTTCAAGTCCATCAAATTTGTTGAGATTAATTATCTTTTCCTAATTATTTGAATTTCTAAATTCAAATACGAGCATATGGCTCCTAACTTTTAACCACCTAGCCTAACCGCCCCCTAACCTAACCTAGTCTATCTAATCTCGGGTTTAATTAACCCTATCCCATATTGGACATCCTAACCTCTTTTATCCTAACCTCTTATGGGTTGGATATTCTCCCCTTGAGACACATGACAATTTTTTCACATGTCTCCTCCCTTGGACACTTGCCCTTTCATGAGCAAGGTTCCTTGACACTTTTCACCACAGAGATGACAAGTGTCCCTTCCTCCAACCTATTTTGAAACTTCTTCAATCCTAGCCCTTGATATATTCAGATCAAATCTAGACCGCCAATTCTTGCCACCTCGGCTTTGGCCTTGGAATTTTTTTAAATACCCCTCATTTGGAGTAAAAAAATATCCCTTGCATTCTAGATTTTAGTATCATTACTATAGGATTTTTTATTTCAATCATCTAGTATAATTATCATTTTGGATTAATCATGCATACAATCATGCATTTCATATCATTTGCATAATCACGAAGTAGCTACTCAACTCTTGAGTTGCCACTTTGGAGGTCAATGCTCCGTTGAGAGCCAACAAATCCAACACCTTCAAGATCCTCAAGAATAGTGGAAGATGGGACATCTCAAAGGAGATTTTGCTTTTATTTTTTTTGTTTTCCAATTTGCTTCATAGTTTCATTATATTGTCTCATCTATGTGTATGCTTAAATTTATTGAACCATATTTTTAGCATCATAGGTTGTATTGTAGCTTTTGATCTATTATGCTCTGGTATGATCATATATTTGGTTGCACATTTGGGAGAATGTTTGGGATGTCCTTTTGTATCTTAAATTTATATGATTCTTGACTTGATGCTCTGTAAATTATCTTTCTTGTCTGAGTTCTTGTTGTTGAGTGTTCTTGAGTGTTAGCATGTTGATCGATGAAGATTTGATGAAGTGGTGTTGGTGTGGCTATTGTGGATGGTTTTAACATGCTTGTTGGTGTTTCCTAATCATGTCCTATTTGTTTTGGTGGTATGCATTGATCATTGTGTGCATTATTGAAGATCTTATGGGTTAGGTGATATTCTTCATGTCATGTGATATTTTTGGTGGTGTAACGTGTTGTGGTTGATCTTGGTGAGATTTCTGGTGGTGTTGCATGTTTGAGGAGTTGATCTAGATCCATGCTATTTCATCCATGACATTATATTGGTTTGATGGTTGATTTATGTATCATGTGATGTAATTTTGTAATTAGGTGTTGAGGGTTGAGCTAACCTTGTAGTCAAAGTTGATGATTTGTATAAATAAGTGTTATATTCATGTATTTTGGGTATCATTATTTTGTCTACATTATCAGAGAGTGGTGTATGTGCAATTAAGTGAATTCATCTTTCAATGTGGTTGTATTGAGTAGAGAGTGTTGCAGGGTAGACAATTGTGCTTAACCAGAACTGTCATCAGGCATTACGAGATGCTATTCTTTCAGTTCATCTTAATTGGATTGTAGTCTAAATACTATTGTAAGGTACTGAACCTTCCCTAAGGGTTGTAGCCTTCCAAGTCATTGTATTTTGATAAATGAGCTCTAGGAAGTGTTCTTGAATGCATGTTCATTCCCCATATATTTACACATACTACTACAGAGTATCATCTTATTGTGGGTTGGTTCCCATGGTGGTTTTTTTCTTGAACCAATTTTTCCACATCAAAATCATGGTGTTATGTGTATTGTTGTTATTGTGTTTATCTTCAATCTTGTTGTAGTTGATCAAATCTAAGATTATGCTTAAATTTTTTAATCTGGTGAAAATTGAATCACCCCCCTCTTAGTTTTCTTCGTTGTTATTTCCAACATAGCATAGTGTCTCAAACCTCAATCACATAAAAAAAAGCTTCTAGAGTCAAAACCAATTAGAAAAACCAACTTTGGAAGGCTAAAACTGACAAAAAATGTACTGACACTAGAATGTCACTATTGCACCTAAAGTGATGCTATTTTATCATAAAGTTGCACTTTTTTTCTTTGAAGTTGTACTTTTATTCTCTGTTCTAGCACTTTTATAATATAATTAAGAAAACTCAAGAACGAAACCTTGAGCAAGTCAAACTTGCCCAGATTTGAACACTGACTTAACAGAGTCATAAAAGTAGACCAAAAAGTTAAAAATAAATAAATTAAATAAAATCAAACCAAATCTTTACTAAAGCTAGTGAGACCCAAATACAACAATTAACCAACATCTATAGGCAATACATAACATAATCTGAGATGCAAACACAATCCTTTCCTAAACTTTTATTCGAAAGAATCAAATGATACAAAGAGGCCCTAAAACACAATACACAAGGCAAATAACCCCTCACATAACTCCAAATCAAAACCACAATGAAATGAAATGTAGATTTGTAAAGAATAATATAGAATATATGCTTCTGACAATACTTCATTTCTAGATTTTACACATGTATTCTTATACATATAAATAAATTTTCAAAACCAAAATTTCAATCTTGAAACACCAAAATTCCCCTTACAATCAATCTTTCAACATACACGATGAAAACAATCTTCCAAATTAAAATGTAGAAGAAGGGTTGAAGCTCCAACTTCAAAAAATTTAAGTAAAGACAACAAAAATATGATGAAGAAAAGTTCAGAATCCAGTAAGCTCTTAAATATAATCTAAAATCCAAATCCAAGCAAGAATCCTTCAAATGCTTCATAGTAATCTCTAGGAAGGCAACCATTGTGAATTCTCATAAAACCCAATTTATGAAAATCAAACTCTAAACATAGGAAAAAGATGACCAATCAAAAATTTCAATTAAGCTATTAAGTATACCTCCTAAACATGAATTCAAGGAAAATAATATAAATAATATTATCTACCTACCTACACAAAGTTGTCCAATAGAATAATACGGCAGGTAAACTCTATAATATTTATTTACCCTAATAGTAATAAGAGGATATATTAATGATATAATATCCATTAATAAATAATACATCAAAGCCCAATAAAATAAACCAAATTATAAAAATTATAAATATTAATAAAACTAGTGGTCTTCCACTTTTATTGAAAAAATGAAATAAAATAAAAAAGGGCAATATAAATCAATAAACAAATAATTAAATTATAATATCCTCGTAGTCACAACTCGCAAGAGCGCTAATCATAACAAGAGGCGGGTAAATAAATAATAACAAACAAATAAATAAATAGATAGATGAATATACAGAAAAAATGTCATGCCCAAACTTTTGGGCAAGAACGGGATAATTTTTTTTTTAAAATAGAAGACAACTTAAAACATTAAATTAGCAACGAAATGCTCTAACTTGTTTTGTCTTAACTATGTTTAAAATTAATTTAATCTACTAACTCAAATTTTCAAAAATAATTTAAAATTTAAAATTAAAAGTGGAATACTAAATGAATAGTTTTATTGTCTCCTCGATTTTAATCAATCATCTAATTTAGTCAATTAATTGGCATAGACAAAATTAATCTCCAATAGCCATTAATTGATTTTAGAAACTAATTAAAATAGCCCTGGCATATAGTTATAATTTATCTAAAATTCATTTTATTTAATAATTAAAATGTACTTAAATTAAATTAACTAAGGTTCAATTAATTCCATGACGAAAATCGTCCTATAAGGTTTAATCCCAAAAACCTATATCCAAGTATAATAATTAAATCTCAACTTCATTTTTTTTTTTTTTTTAAAAAATACCCTTGGGTTGATTAAAAATCAATAGTTGACCACTTGATTATATAAACTCATATAAAATTTACAAACTCTAAATAAAATGTTTTAATCTAAAATTTGCCTTATTCTTTTAAATTAACAAACTTTCTATATATATATATATATATATATATATATATATATAGCTATATATTTAAATATTATAGCAATTTTCTCAAATCTATAAAAACAAAACCATGCAAACCCTAACTAGGAATTTGTACTATAAAATACCCCATATTTTATAATTTACTTATTCTTTATACTACCCTAGCCCTACCCAGGCTAGGGTTTTATTTTAGGGGACTGAATTGATCCTTGGGTGGAGCGGCAGCCATGTCTTATGGTGGGGGCAGAGGTTGCGATGGCGGCGGGCAGGCGGTGCCGCTCACTGTGGGTTTCCACAGTGATTGGCGACCACTGTGGTCGCCCACAGTGGCAGCTTTCAGGCCATCCACTGTGGACACCCACAGTGGTGGCGACCACTATGGTCGCCTATAGTGGCGGTCCTCGGGTCGTCCACTGTGGACACCCACAGTGGCGGCGACCACTGTGGTCGCCTACAGTGGCGGTCTTCGGGCCGTCCACTGTGGACGTCCACAGTGGCACCAGCCAAGGCCAACCACTATGCGATCCATAGTGGATTCGGCCCGAGCTGAACTATATTTATTTTATATTTTTTTCTTTTAAAATAAAGTTTTAAATAGTTTTTTTTTTTTGTGTTTTATTTAAAAGGTGCAAATATATATATATTGATATATGAATATGTTGTTTATATTTGATAAATGAATTCCTTTAAACATTCAATATAGGCATGAAAAGATGTTTATATATATATCTGGTGTCTAGGGCAAAAGCTTTCTATGAAAAAAATAAAATCTGAAACATATTTAATAGATTTGATAATTTCTATAGATTTAAATCAGTGTATTTATTTCCTTTTATCAAATTCCTAGTCGCTAAAAGAAATAGATAGGTTATTTAAATATTGATTTACTTTCAACAAAATATAGTAAAAAGCATAATTAAGTCACTTAGAATAGCAACTCTAGAATTTCTATTTATTTCATTTAATCTGTATAACTATAAATTTTATTTCTGTACCTAAACAAATGACTATATTTAATAATTCTAACAGCAACTATATAAATGAAAAAATTTAATAAATTTAACAGCAACTAGATAAATCTAGATTAAAATAAAACTTTAGAAATGACTATAATAAATTTTTATTTTTATTTTCTGCAATAAACAAAATGATAGATTTAAATAAAACTAAATAAGGCATTTCCATGTATAGACCTAAATTTTTGATTTTATTTTCTTTCCCAACCTACTACATGCATGTAGATCTATTCCATTTCTTTTCTAATATCTTGATTTTAAATGCATAAAGGGAACAAGTACATTTATTTCTTTTGAAGGCATCCTATACACAACAAATATTTATTTCAAAACTTTAGGAACTAAAACCGGAAATAATCATTTCTTTTCTGCAATATAACATAAATGACTATTACAAAGCTTTAAATCTTATCTCCAAGAAACTCTTGTCACTTTACAATTGGGTCTCTCATTTCTAATAAATGAGGAAATTAATAAATATATTTCCAAATATTTTTCAACAATCAATAACTCCAGCCACATCTACATGTCCTATTCTTTTCTTCCAACAACCTACAAATAATTTGAAGGATGTGACCATGGAGAGCTCACCTCCCAACCTAGGCTAACTGGTAGCCACCCCCGAGCTTGGAGAACCAAGGCCTAGATAGGATTACACACATGCAAACACAAAAACATTCCCAACCTAGGGCTACACTACACCACACATTGTGATGTCTTTTCAAGGGTGGTAGTGGACCAAGTACCCTGAGGAGACTACAAGTATGGTAAAACATATAGCCACCTCATGGCAAACCAAATACATCATAAGAGACAAATTTAAAAACTCAAACATAAATCAAAACATGTGTCCAACAAATACACATTAAACACTCTACAACCAATATACACTTAATCAAATCAATTCACCTTATATCCAACAAATCCACATAGGCAATTATCATAATTCTCATAATTTTGATCTACACATAAAACATACATCCTATTTCTATCATCATAGTAAAGTCCTACAAATACAATAATGACATATATCATCTCAAGTTCATCCTATCATATAGAGTTCTATATCATAAAGCATATAAATGAAGCATCAACATATAGCAATGTTGTTCAAATCATGGAATCATATGAGTTATAAATCCATAATGCATAAAAATAGAGCATCCATGGTAGTCTCAACATAAAAATCATTGAAATGCTAGACTGAGTTGGGGTAGGGCCTCACACCCTCCCCCTCTAGGCATGAAATTCCTCATGGAGTTCATCAAAAAGATGGGGGTACTCTGATCTCATCCATGGTGCGTCCTCCCATGAAGCTATAACCTCATCATAGCAATCCCATTGGACCCTAACCTAGTCCAGCTCTTGACCTCGAAAGGCTAGCGTTCGATGTGCCAAAATGCGAATGGGCTCCAAAGCTAACTGCTCATTTGACTCCACCTGCAAGGCATCCCAATCTAATATATGAGACTCATCATAGATATACTTCCTCAAAAGTGATACATGAAACACATCGTTGATGCATGACAAGCTAGGTGGCAAAGCTAAATGGTAGGAAACTGGTTCTATCATCTCAGTGATCTCAAATGGTCCTACAAAATGAGGTGCAATCTTAGAACCCTTTCCATAATAGATTGGACTCTTATGCGATCGCACTCTCAAAAAGACTCTGTCTCCAACCAAGTAGCTACGATCTATCCTCTTTGCATCTGCATATTTCTTCTATCTATCCTGAGCCTCTCTAAGATACTGCCTAATCAAATCCACCTGATGTTCCATATCCTGAACTATCTCTGGACCAATAGCAACTCTGTTCTCTATGTGGTCCCAACTCAACGGTGTCCTGCAAGGCTTGCCATATAATGCCTGATAGGGTGGCATCCCCAAAGAAGTGTGATGCCCATTGTTATAGGAAAACTCCACTAAGGGAAGGTACTCTTCCCATCTGGTCTGGTGATCTGTGGCGTACATGTGAAGCATATCCTTTAACACCTGGTTAACCCTCTCTATCTGACCATCCATTTCTGAATGATAGGCTGTACTGAAATTGAGCTTAGTGCCCATAGATGCCTGTAATGCCTTCCAAAAGGAAGTGTCTCCACCTCACAAGTGCATGAGTAGGATAATTAAGTTCATGAGTCTTAAGTTTCCTAGATTCAAAAGCTATAGCCCTACCATACTGCATAAGGACTTCTCCTAAACCCTCTAGGGAAGCATATGTGCAAACCATGAAGTTTGCTGAGGGATCTGGCACTTCAAGGATATGTGCGCTAGCAAGTGCCTTTTTGAGTTCTTGAAAGTCCCTCTCGCACTTCTCTATCCACTCGAATTTCTTCCATTACACTGAAGAGAAGTAATAGGATGTGCGACTCTAGAGAATCCCTCAACAAAGTGTAGGTAATAACCTGCTAAGCCCATGAAGCTCCTGACTTCTGTCACACTAGTTGGCACTAGCCAACCCATAATATCTCTGATCTTTGATGGGTCTACTGAGATCCAATCACTGAAAATAACATGCCCAATGTACTTGACCTCTGATCGAAAGAAAGCACACTTTGACAAACTACCAAACAACTGATTGTCCCTCAAACACTACAAAACTTGCCTCAGGTGCTGCTCATGCTCCTTCCCATTCCAAGAATATATCAAAATATCATTGAGGAACATGATAACAAAATGGTCAAGGAATGTGTAGAATACCCCATTCATGAGGCTCATGAAAACAACAAGAGCATTCGTAAGACAGAATGGAACCACGGTGAACTCATAGTGGCCATATCTAGTGCGAAATGCGGTCTTGTGGATATTGCTTTCCACTATTCTCAGCTGATGGTATCTTGACTTCAGATCAATTTTGGAAAATACTTTGGCACCCTGAAGCTAGTCAAATAAATCATCAATTCTGGGCAAGGGATATCAGTGTTTGATGGTTACTTTGTTTAACTGACGATAATCCATGCATAATCAGAGAGATCCATCCTTCTTCTTTAGGAAGATGACTGGTGCACCCCAAGGGGATACGCTAGGATGAATGTGACCCTTCTCTAGTAGTTCCTCAAGCTACATCTTGAGCTCATTAAGCTAATTTGTGGTCATTCTATAAGGTGCTCTGGAAACTGGCTCAGCTCTTAGTACAAGGTTTATATGAAAGTCAATCTCTCTACGAGGCAGCATTCCAGGTAGCTCTGAGGGAAACATGTCTAAATATCCTTTAAGGATAGGATGGTCATCAAGTGATGTTTCCTTTTCATCCTCTTCCCCCCTATCACTAATAGTGATGGCAAAAAGCTGACATCCCTTTCGCATGCTCCACTTAAGCTACATTGTGGAGATCATATGAAGAGACATGGGTCTCTGAATCCTGGTGATTACTATGGGTGAACCTTGATCATCCATACACTCGATTTTCTTCCTATGGAAATCCATCTTGGCTTTGTGGGCATATAGCCAATCCATGCCAAGTACGATACCATAAGATCCAAGTGGTGTCACTCTAAGGTCTACTAAGGTATTGGTATTCCCAATTTGAAGCTCACATGCTCTAACCTCTGATTCCACTAACACTCTAGCCCCTAAAGCTAACTCCACTTCCCAATTGATAGCCTATCTAGTTGCCACTAGCCCGCAACACTCCACAACAAATGGAGAAATAAAGGAGTTAGTAGCTCCTGAATCAAATTAAATAGATACACTATTATCTTTGATCATACCTGTAGCCTCAATGACCGTGGCTTGGTGCTCAGCCTGGTAGTTGTCAACCACTATGAATAGTCTATGGGACTTGCCCATATCACCAACTGTAGGCTCTGAAGTGGCCATTCACTAATTTCCTGCCATCTGACCCTAAGAGAAATCCCTTGCCATATGCCCCATGGCTCCACATGTAAAGCAAGCACACCGTGCCTGGAACTGGGCACCCTGGGGCCTAGTGAAAGCCTATCCTCCTATCCTGCTAGATCCACTGTACCCACCCCTAGAGGACTACTGAGTCCTTGCCGGAGGTGTGTAAGAGACCTGAGCTCTCTGATCTCGCCTCTTACCTTGAGACTGCCACTACTTAGGCTTTGTGCCCTGTTGATACTATGGAGGCTTCTGCCTCTGGTTCTATTGTGACAGTTGTAGAGTAGGGGGTTTGGAGAACCCTTGTGTGTTTCTGTTATTACCCTTCCAATGGGGTTTCTGAAATCCATATGTTTGGGGTGTAGGCCTTCGGTTCTGGAATTGATCCTTAGTATCCTATGGTCTGACCTGAATCTCCTCTGCTATCAGTGCCTTCTCTAAGGCAACCCAAAGGCTCCCTAGAGCGGACATCCTCACTAGTCCTGCTATGCCGATAGTTATCCCTCTGATGAAATGGTTAACGAGAAGTTTCTCATCCTTAAGATAGTCCACATATGGCAAGAGCTCAAAGAATTTGCTGTCAGATCACTGAGAGACCCTTTTGTTGGAGGTCATGAAACTCATCTATCCTACGCTATCTGTAATGTTCGGACAAGTACCTCTCCCTAAACCTCTTTGTAAATATCTCCCATGTAAGAGTATCAGGAACTAAACCACACTTGTATTCCTCTTGTCTCCACCATGCAGAGGCCGTTTCTCTCAATAAGTGTACTGCTACATGTACCTTTAGATTACTCTCGTAAGAGTGCAATACAAAGCACCTCTCAAGGTTCAAAAGCCAAGCCTTAGCTTCTACCCCATCGGTAGATCCCCCAAAATATGGTGGCTGGAGGCACATAACCTCCCTGATAAGATCCCCTGGATCCCAACGAGAACTCTCATAAAACACTGGCTGTGCCACTGGAGGTGGTCCTGGTAGGTGTACAGACTCTGGCTCATTTCCACCTTGACTCTCTATGGGAATAGGAGGTGGACTTCTGCTCCATTCCCTATCAGCCGATCTATGACTCCCTGAGTTCTAATTTTCAATATAATGAACCCCGGCTAGAATCCTATCCTGGACTATACCAATTAGGTTATGGATTGCTTCTAAGAGGTTTCGGTTTGGGTCAACTAGCTATTCGGGAGGAGCTTCTGGGTTCACTTCCAAAACTGATCCCTTCCTATCTACCTTTTCACGTGCCATGCGTACATGCCTAGGACCCCTTCCATGCTTGCGAGCTTGTCGCATAATCCGAGGCATCCTAAGAGAAAAATAAAATAAAATAAATTAAATAACAAATTTCTTTGGAATAATATTTAATTATCCTAAAAAATTAATATAATAAAATTAATTAAATAATTTAAAGAGAAACGTAATGGCGAAAGGTTCCTAGTGTTGGAAACCTAGCTTTGATACCAAAATGCCATGCCCAAACTTTTGGGCAAGAATGGGATAAAAAAAAATTTAAAACACAACACAACTTAAAACATTAAATTCGCAACGAAATGCTCTAACTTGTTTTGTCTTAACTATGTTTAAAATTAACTTAATCTACTATCTCAAATTTTGAAAAATAATTTAACATTTAAAATTAAAACTAGAATACTAAATGAATAGTTTTATTGTCTCCTCAATTTTAATCAATCATCTAATTTACTCAATTAATTGGCACAAACAAAATTAATCTCCAATAGCCATTAATTGATTTTAGAAACTAATTAAAATAGTCCTAGCATATAGTTATAATTTATCTAAAATTCATTTTATTTCATAATTAAAATGTGCTTAAATTAAATTAACTAAGGTTCAATTAAGTCCATGACGAAAATCATCCTATAAGGTTTAATCCTAAAAACCTATATCCAAGTATAATAATTAAATCTCAACTTCATTTAAAAAAAAATAAAAAAAAATACCCTTAGGTTGATTAAAAATCAATATTTGACCACTTGATTATAAAAACTCATATAAAATTTACAAACACTAAATAAAATGTTTAAATCTAAAATTTGCCTTATTCTTTTATATTCACAAACTTTCTATATATATTTTCATATATATATATATATATATATATAAATTTATATATTTAGCTATATATTTAAATATTATAGCAATTTTCCCAAATCTATAAAAAACAAAACCATGCAAACCCTAACTAGGAATTTGTATTATAAAATACCCCATATTTTATAATTTACTTATTTTTTATACTACCCTAGCCATAGTCGGGCTAGGATTTTTTTATTTATTTTTCCTGGTGTTACACAGGGGGTCGAACTTGTCCTTGGGTGGAGCGGTGACCATGTCTTATGGCGGGGGCAAAGGTTGCAATGGCGACAGGCAGGCGACACCGCTCACTGTGGGTTTCCACAGTAATTGGCGACCACTTTGGTCGCTCACAGTGGCGGCTCTCGGGCCGTCCACTGTGGACGCCCATAGTGGATGGCCCTCCACTGTGGATGCCCACAGTGGTGCCGGCCAAGGCCGACCACTGTGAGATCCACAGTTGATTCAGCCCGAGCTGAACTATATTTATTTTATATTTTTTTCTTTTAAAATAAAGTTTTAAATAGTATTTTCTTTTGTGTTTGATTTAAAAGGTATATATATATATATATATATATATATATATCAAACAAATAAGTTTATTATTAAGTAATGAATTAATTTAAACATTTTATATATATATATTGAACAATAAATTTATTTTTGTTTATATCTAAGAAATGAATTATTTTAAACATTCAATATAGGCATGAAAATCTGTTTATATATATATGTGGTGTCTAGGGAAAAAGCTTTCTATGAAAAATATAAAATCTGAAACATATTTAATAGATTTGATAATTTCTACAGATTTAAATCATTGTATTTATTTCCTTTTATCAAATTCCTAGTTGCTAAAAGAAATAGATAGATTATTTAAATATTGATTTACTTTCAGCAAAATATAGTAAAAAGCAAAATTAAGTCACTTAGAATAGCAACTCTAGAATTTCTATTTATTTCATTTAATCTGTATAACTATAGGTTTTATTTTCTGTACCTAAGCAAATGACAGTATTTAACAATTCTAACAACAACTATATAAATGACAAAATTTAATAAATTTAACAGCAACTTGATAAATCTAGATTAAAATAAAACTTTAGAAATGACTATAATAAATTTTTATTTTTATTTTCTGCAATAAACAAAATGACAGATTTAAATAAAACTAAATAAAGCGTTTCCATGTATAGACCTAAATTTTAGATTTTATTTTATTTCCCAACCTACTACATGCATGTAGATCTATTCCACTTCTTTTCTAATATCTTGATTTTAAATGCATAAAGGGAATGAATACATTTATTTCTTTTCAAAGCATCCTATACACAACAAATATTTATTTCAAAACTTTAGCAACTAAAACCAGAAATAATCATTTCTTTTCTGCAATATAACATAAATGACTATTACAAAGCTTTAAATCTTATCTCCAAGATACTCTTGTCACTTTACAGTTAGGTCTCTCATTTCTAATAAATGAAGAAATTAATAAATACATTTCCAAATATTTTTTTGCAATCAATAACTCCAGCCCCATCTACATGTCCTATTCTTTTCTTCCAACAACCTGCAAAGAATTCAAAAGGTTGTGATCATGGAGAGCTCACCTCCTAGCCTAGGCTAACTGGTAGCCACCCCCAAGCTTGGAGAACCAAGGCCTAAATAGGATTACACACATGCAAGAAAACTAGACTTTTTACACAAGATATTCTTTCAATATAACATTCAATATGAAAACACATTACAAGTAAGGTGAAACCAACCTTCAACTGCCCAAGGGTATGGTAGTTTTGTTGATGATGAGCAGCCCAATTCCACAAGTCTTTCCTTTCTACCCTTAGCCAAATCCTTAATTCAAAATCTATCTTTTTTCTTTCCTTTCAAAATTCCTTGTCTCCAAAAATGGAGAGTGGGTGATTACCCACTAACTTTCTCATTCTTTCTTAAGAAGGCCTTAGTGAGAGTTCTCACAGGTTTCTAAAACTGAAAAGGAAGGTAAGGTAAAATGGGGAAGGGAACTCTCTTTTGAATAGGAAGGTTAACAACCTAGTTCAAGCCTTCTAATTTTCAATTTTCGCTCAACTTAGAAAACCTACTTTTTAGGGTGTCTAAATGGTCACGTGGGAGTAGAAACATGCCTAAAATTACTCCTAACCCTTAGCTATACCTTATGGGCTTTAGGAAACCCTAATATACTACCCCTAGGAGTCCATTTAACCCTTTTTTAACCCTTCTGAAGTTAACTTTTGGGTCAAACCTAAGTTGACCACCCCAAAGATTCTCTACCTAAGGCATTTATGGAATCATATTAAATTAATTGAAAAAGCTATAGTTAAACAAATCCCTCTGAGAGACAAATTTAAAAACTCAAACATAAATCAAAACATGTGTCAAGTGACACAAAGAAAATACTTTTACAAAATTATACATGAAATCTTGTCTCGTGTTGGATTTACACAAATAAGCAACATTCAATTTAACATTCATGCAACAATCATTTTCACAAATAAGATACGATACAAACGGGGTGTTGTCTCTCCAAATAAACAAATCCTGGTTTTACGAACGCACATAGGTCTAGGGTTGGTTCCCCATAATATTTCCATGGTCACATGGATAATTTTCCTACGCATTCTCAATTACACATTAGTAATTTCAAATAACCTCATATAATATAAAACGCATGAATAAGAATACTCATCAAACACTCTACAACCAATATACACTTAATCAAATCAATTCACCTTATATCCAACAAATCCACATAAGCAATTATCATAATTCTCATAATTTTGATCCACACATAAAATATACATCCTATTTTTATCATCATAGTAAAGTCCTGCAAATCTAATAATGACATATATCATCTCAAATTCATCCTATCATATAGAGTTCTATATCATAAAGCATATAAATGAAGCATCAACATATAGCAATATTATCGAAATCATGAAATCATAAGAGTTCTAAATCCATAAGGCATAAAAATAGAGCATCCATAATAGTCTCATAAAATGTTAGACTGAGTCGGGGTAGGGCCTCACACCCTCCCCCTCTAGGTAGGAACTTCCTCCTAGAGTTCATCAAAAAGATGGGGGTACTCTAATCTCATCCATGTTGCGTCCTCCCATGAAGATGTCACCTCATCATAGCAATCCCACTAGACCCTAACCTGGTCTAGCTCTCAACCTCGAAGGGCCATTATCCGGCATGCCAAAATGTGAATGGGCTCCAAAGCTAGCTGCCCGTCCGACTCCACCTACAAGGCATCCCAATCTAATATATGAGACTCATCATAGATATACTTCCTCAAAACTGATACATGAAACACATCATGGGTGCGACAGGCTAGGTGGCAATTCTAAATGGTAGGAAACTAGTCCTATCCTCTCAAGGATCTCAAATGGTCCTACAAAATGAGGTGCGAGATTAGAACCCTTTCCATAACAGATTGGACTCTTATGCGGTCACACTCTCAAAAAGACTCTGTCTCCAACCAAGTAGCTACAATCTATCCTCTTTGCATATGTATATTTCTTCTGTCTATCCTGAGCCTCTCTAAGACGTTGCCTAATCAAATCCACCTACTATTCCATATCCCAAACTATCTCTGGACCAATACTAACTCTGTCCTCTATGTTGTCCCAACTCAATGGTGTCCTGCAAGGCTTGCCATATAATGCCTGATAGGGTGGCAACCCCAAAAAAGTGTGATGCCCATTGTTATAGGAAAGCTACACTAAGGAAAGGTAATCTTCCCATCTAGTTTGGTGATCCATGACGTACATGCGAAGCATATCCTCTAACACCTGGTTAACCCTCTCTATTTGACCATCCATTTCCAGATGATAGGCTGTACTGAAATTGAGCTTAGTGCCCATAGCTGCCTGTAATGCCTTCCAAAAGGAAGAAGTGAAGAGGGAATCTTTGTTAGAAATAATCTTGCATGGAATGCCATGAAGTCTGACAATGTCTCACAAGAACACTTGTGCTACTACTGGTGTTGTGAAGGTAGTACGAACTGGTGAAAAGTGGGCCACTTCAGTCAACTTGTTAACTGTCACCAAGATCGCATCATGGTGATGAGATGACATTGGAAGACCAATGATGAAATCCATGGATATAGTATCCCACTTCCACTCTAGTATAGCATGAGATTGGAGCAACCCACCTAGATGGTGGTGCTCCACCTTGACTCTCTGACACTTGAGGTATCGGGCTACTAACTCAGCAATGAGCTGCTACATTCTTGGCCAATGATATAACTGCCTCAAGTCAGCATGCATCTTCTTAATTGTGGGATGTGTTGCATAAGGAGCTCTATGAGCCTCTGTGATAATGAACTCTCGCAATTCCATGGAAGAAGGTACATAGATGCGCCCTCTATGGCATAATAATCCATTAGGCTCCAAAGAATAATCCATATATTTCCCTTCTAGAGTATCCGGAGATCGTAACACATGACATACCACTACATACCATCCATCCTCTGGCAACTGCTGTAGTATACAATCTCTCAAATCTGTGCCCATAGATATGGTGTACACCTCAAGATGTCTCCTACTCAAAGCATTAGCAACCACATTTTCTTTCCCTTTGATGTAGTGAACATCAAAATCATACTCGCACAAGAACTCCATCCATCTCCTCTGTCATCCATTAAGGTTCGGCTGAGTGAAAATGTACTGAAGACTCTGATGGTCTGAATGAAGCTCAAAGTGATGACCCAAAAGGAAGTCTCTCCACCTCACAAGTGCATGCACTACTGCTGAAAGGTCAAGGTCGTCAGTACGATAATTAAGTTCATGAGTCTTAAGTTTCCTAGACTGAAAAGCTATAGCCCTACCATCCTGCATAAGGACTGCTCCTAAACCTTGTAGGGAAGCATTTGAGAAAACCATGAAGTCTACTGAGGGATCTGGAACTACAAGGATAGGTGCACTAGTAAGTGCCTTTTTGAGTTCCTGAAAGGCCCTCTCGCACTTCTCTGTCCACTCAAATTTATTCCCTTTATGTTGAAGAGAAGTAATAGGATGTGCGACTCTAGAGAATCCCTCAACAAAGCATCACTAATAACTTGCTAAGCCCATGAAGCTCTCGACTTCTATCACACTGGTTGGTGTTGGCCAATCCATAATAGCTCTAATCTTTGATGGGTCTACTAAGATTGCATCACCAGAAATAATGTGCCCAAGGTACTTGACCTCTGATCAAAAGAAAGCACACTTTGACAAACTGCCAAACAACTGATTGTCCCTCAAACACTGCAAAACCTGCCTCAGGTGCTCCTCATGCTCCTTCTCATTCTGAGAATATATCAAAATATCATCAAGGAACATGATCATAAAATGGTCAAGGAATGTGCGGAATACCCCATTCATGAGGCTCATGAAAACAACGGGAGCATTTGTAAGACCAAATGGAACCACGGTGAACTTATAGTGGCCATATCTAGTGCGAGATGCGGTTTTGTGGATATAGCTTTCCACTATTCTCAGTTCATGGTATCCTGACTTCAGATCATTTTTGGAAAAGACTTTGGTACCTTGAAGTTGGTCAAATAAATCATCGATTCTGGGCAAGGGATATCAATTTTTGATGGTTACTTTGTTTAACTGACGATAATCCATACATAATTGGAGAGATCTGTCCTTCTTCTTTATGAAGATGACTGGTGCACCCCAAGGGGATATGCTAGGATGAATGTCACCCTTCTCTAGTAGTTCCTCAAGCTGCATCTTGAGCTCATTAAGCTCATTTGCGGTCATTCTATAAGGTGCTCTGGAAACTAGCTCAACTCCTAGTACAAGGTCTATATGAAAGTCAATCTCTCTACGAGGCAGCATTCCAGGTAGCTCTGAGGAAAACATGTCTGAATATCCTTTAAGGATAGGATGTTCATCAAGTGATGTTTCATTTTCATCCTCTTCCCCCCTATCACTGATAGTGATGGCAAAAAGCTGACATCCCTTTCACAAGCTCCACTTAAGCTGCATTGCGGAGATCATAAGAAGAGACACGGGTCTCTAAATCCCAGTGATTACTATGGGCGAACCTTGATCATCCTCACACTTGATTTTCTTCCTATGGAAATCCATCTTAGCTCTGTGGGCATATAGCCAATCCATGCCAAGTACGATACCATAAGATCTAAGTGGTGTCCCTCTAAGGTCTACTAAGGTATTGGTATTGCCAATCTAAAGCTGACATGCTCTAGCCTCTAATTCCATTGACACTCTAGCCCCTGAAGCTAACTCCACTTCCCAACTGACACCCTGTCTAGTTGCCACTAGCCTGCAATGCTCCATAACCAATGGAGAAATAAAGGAGTCAGTAGCTCCTGAATCAAATTAAATAGATACACTGTTACCTTTGATCATACCTGCAGCCTCAATGACCGTGGCCTGGTGCTCAGCCTGGCGGTTGTCAACCATTGAGAATACTCTATGGGACCTGCCCATATCACCAATTTTAGGCTCTGAAGTGGCTATTTGTTGATTTCCTACCATCTGACCCTTAGGGAAATCCCTCGCCATATGCCCCATGGCTCCACATGTAAAGCAAACACCCCGTGCCTTAAACTAGGCACCCTGGGGCCTAGAGAAAGCCTGTCCTCCTGTCCTGCTAGATCCACTGTACCCACCCCTAGAGGACTGCTGAGTCCTTGTCAGAGGTATGTAAGGGACCTGAGCTCTCTGATCTCACCTCTGACCCTGAGACTATCACTACTTGGTCTCTGCGCCCTACTGATACTGTGGAGGCTTCTGCCTTTGGTTATATTGTGACTGTTGTGGAGGAGGGGGTTTGGAGAACGCCTATATGTTTCTGTTATTACTCTTCCAATGGGGTTTCTAAAATCCATATCTTTGGGGTGTAGGGTTTCAATTCTAGAACTAATCCTAAATACCCTGTGGTCTGACCTGAATCTCCTCTACTATCAGTGCCTTCTCCTCGGCAACCCGATGGCTCTTTGGAGCGGACAACCTGACTGGTTCTGCTATGCTGACATTTAACCCTCTGATGAAATGGTTAACGAGAAGTTTCTCATCCTTATGATAGTCCACGTATGGCAAGAGCTCAAAGAATTTACTCTCATACTGGGTCACTGAGAGACCCTTTTGTTGAAGGTCATGAAACGCGTCTATCCTACGCTGTCTATAATTTTCTGACAAGTACCTCTCCCTGAACCTCTTTGTAAATATCTCCCATGTAAGAGTATCAGAAACTAAACCACACTTGTATTCCTCCTATCTCCATCATGTGGAGGTCGTTCCTCTCAATAAGTGTACTGCTACACATGCCTTTAGATTACTCTCGTAAGAGTGCAATGCAAAGCACCTCTCAAGGCTCAAAAGCCAAACCTTAGCTTCTACCCTATCAGTAGATCCCCCAAAAGATGGTGGCTGGAGGCACATAACCTCCTTGATAAAATCCCCTAGATCCCGATGAGCTCTCTCATAAAACATTGGCTCTGCCACTGGAGGTGGTCCTGTTAGGTGTACAGACTTTGGCTCATTTCCACCTTGACTCTCTATGGGAATAGGAGGTGGACTCCTGCTGCATTCCCTATCAGTCGATCTATGACTCCCTGAGTTCTTATTTTCAACATGATGAACCCCAACTAGAATCCTATCCTAGACTATGCCAATTAGGTTGTGGATTGCTTGTAAGAGATTTTGGTTTTGGTCAACTGGTTGTTCAGGAGAAGCTTCTGGGTTCACTTTTGGAACCGATTCCTCCCTATCTACCTCTTCACGTGCCATGCGTACACACCTAGCACCCCTTCTGCGCTTGCGAGCTTGTCGCATAGTCAGAGGCATCCTAAGAGAAAAATAAAATAAAATAAATTAAATAACAAATTTCTTTGGAATAATATTTACTTATTTAAATTTAAATATCCTAGAAAATTAATAAAATAAAATTAATTAAATAATTTAAAGCGAAACGTAATGGCGAAAGGTTCCTAGTGTTGGAAACCTAGCTCTGATACCAAAATGTCATGCCCAAACTTTTGGGCAAGAATGGGATGATTTTTTTTTAAAACACAACACAACTTAAAACATTAAATTAGCAACGAAATGCTCTAACTTGTTTTGTCTTAACTATGTTTAAAATTAACTTAATCTACTAACTCAAATTTTCAAAAATAATTTAAATTTAAAATTAAAAGTGGAATACTAAATGAATAGTTTTATTGTCTCCTCGATTTTAATCAATCATCTAATTTAGTCAATTAATTGGCACAGACAAAAATTAATCTACAATAGCCATTAATTGATTTTAGAAACTAATTAAAATAGTCCTGGCATATAGTTATAATTTATCTAAAATTCATTTTATTTCATAATTAAAATGTGCTTAAATTAAATTAACTTAGGTTCAATTAAGTCCATGACGAAAATCGTCCTATAATGTTTAATCCCAAAAACCTATATTCAAGTATAATAATTAAATCTCAACTTCATTATTTTTTTTTAAATACCCTTAGGTTGATTAAAAATCAATATTTGACCACTTGATTATATAAACTCATATAAAATTTACAAACACTAAATTAAATGTTTAAATCTAAAATTTTCCTTAATCTTTTATATTCACAAACTTTCTATATATATTTTCATATATATACATATATATATAAATATATATATACATATATATATATATATATATATATATAAATACATATAAATATATATATATATATATATATAAATATATATATATATATATATAAATATATATATATATATAAATATATATATACATATATATACATATACATATATATATGTATATATATATATATATAAATATATATATATATTTAGCTATATATTTAAATATTATAGCAATTTTCCCAAATCTATAAAACCAAAACCATGCAAACCCTAACTAGGAATTTGTATTAGAAAATACCCCATATTTTATAATTTACTTATTCTTTATACTACCCTAGCCCTACTCGGGCTAGGGTTTTTTTTTTTTTTTTTCTAGTCTTATGTAGGGGGCCGAATTGATCCATGGGTGAACCGGCAGCCATGTCTTATGGTGGGGGCGGAGATTGAGATGGTGGCGGGTGGGCGACGCCGCTCACTGTGGGTTTCCATAGTGATTGGCGACCACTATGGTCGTCCACAGTGGCGGCTCTCACAAATAAGTTTATTATTAAGTAATGAATTCATTTAAACATTTTATATATATATATATATATATATTTGAACAATAAATTTATTTTTGTTTATATCTGAGAAATGAATTCTTTTAAACATTCAATATAGGCATTAAACTCTGTTTATATATATATGTGGTGTCTAGGGCAAAAGCTTTCTATGAAAAATATAAAATCTGAAACATATTTAACAGATTTGATAATTTAGGAACTAAAACCATAAATAATCATTTCTTTTCTGCAATATAACATAAATGACTATTACAAAGCTTTAAATCTTATCTCCAAGATACTCTTGTCACTTTACAATTAGGTCTCTCATTTCTAATAAATGAGGAAATTAATAAATACATTTCCAAATATTTTTCTACAATCAATAACTCTAGCCACATTTACATATCCTATTATTTTCTTCAAACAACCTACAAATAATTCAAAGGTTGTGACCATGGAGAGCTCACCTCCCAGCCTAGGCTAACTGGTAGCCACCCCCGAGCTTGGAGAACCAAGGCCTAGACAGGATTACACACATGCAAACACAGTAAATAAGGGGGAAACAAACACAAACACATTCCCAACCGAGGGCTACACTGCACCACACATTTTGATGTCTTTTCAAGGGTGGTAGTGGACCAAGTACCCTGAGGGGATTGAAAATATGGTAAACCATATAGCCACATCATGGCAAACCAAATAGATCATAAGTATAACAACCCCACATTCCTTATGCCCCCCAAGTCATTCATGCCTTATTCCCCTCCTTATGACCCCCAATGCATAAACAAGCCATGCAGCAAGGGTCACATAAAATCCCTTATGATCACTCTCATAATGAGAGTCTCTCACTCGAGGATTGTCACTTCTACCACCCACAAGACCATCGTCCCTCCCAAGAGTGGAAGGCCTTGATTACTCCCAAAGCACATAAAATGTCACACAAAGGTAAAACATAAAACACAATAAATTTCCAAGGGAAAACATGCAAGAAAACTAGACTTTTTACATAAGATATTCTTTCAATATAACATTCAATATGAAAACACATTACAAGTAAGGTGAAACCAACCTTCAACTGCGCAAGGGTATGGTAGTTTTGTTGATGATGAGCAGCCTAATTCCACAAGTCTTTCCTTTCTACCCTTAGCCAAATCCTTAATTCAAAATCTATCTTTTTTTATTCCTTTCAAAATTCCTTGTCTCCAAAAATGGAGAGTGGGTGATTACCCACTAACTTTCTCATTCTTGCTTAAGAAGGCCTGAGTGAGAGTTCTTACAGGTTTCTAAAACTGAAAAGGAAGGTAAGGTAAAATGGGAAAGGGAACTCTCTTTCAAAAAGGAAGGTTAACAACCTAGTTAAAGCCTTCTAATTTTCAATTTTCGCTCAACTTAGAAAACCTACTTTTTAGGGTGCCTAAATGGTCACATGGGAGTAGAAACATGCCTAAAATTAGTCATACCCCTTAGGTATACCTTATGGGATTTAGGAAACCCTAATATACTACCCCTAGGAGTCCCTTTAACCCTTTTTTAACCATTCTGAAGTTAATTTTCGGGTCAAATCTAAGTTGACCACCCCAAAGATTTTCTACCTAAGGCATTTATGGAATCATATTAAATTAATTGAAAAAGCTATAGTTAAACAACTCCCTCCAAGAGACAAATTTAAAAACTCAGACATAAATCAAAACATGTGTCAAGTGACACAAAGAAAATACTTTTACAAAACTATACATGAATTCTTGTCTCTTGTTGGATTGACACAAATAAACAAAATTCAATTTAACATTCATGCAACAATCACTTTCATGAATAAAATATGATACAAACGGGGTGTTGTCTCTCCAAATAGACAAACCCTGGTTTTACGAACGTACATAGGTCTAGATTTGGTTCTCCATAATATTTCCATGGTCACATGGATAATTTTCCTGCGCATTATCAATTACACAATAGTAATTTCAAATAACCTAATATAATATAAAACGCATAATAAGAATACACATCAAACACTCTACAACCAATATACACTTAATCAAATCAATTCACCTTATATCCAACAAATCCACATAAGCAATTATCATAATTCTCATAATTTTGATCCACACATAAAACATACATCCTATTCATATCATCATAGTAAAGTCCTACAAATCCAATAATGACATATATCATCTCAAATTCATCCTATCATATGGAGTTCTATATCATAAAGCATATAAATGAAGCATCAACATATAGCAATGTTATCCAAATCATGGAATCATATGAGTTCTAAATCCATAATGTATAAAAATAGAGCATCCATAATAGTCTCATCATAAAAATCACTGAAATGCTAGATTGAGTCGGGGTAGGGCCTCACAAAATACATAAATACTCAACTAGTAACTAAACAATAAATAAATAAATAATCAAGATCAATAAAATAAGTCAAAACCAATATAAATAAATGTCATAAATAAATATAAAATCATAGCCAACATTAGAAAAATTAATTTAACAATAAATAAATAATCAACTCAACAATAAATCACTTAACCAATTAAATAAATATCAAGGCACAAATAAATCAATAAAGTATTAATCAAATAAATTAAGCTTAATAATGATTAATCAAGCCAATACAAATTAATATGAAGTGTTCATCCAAATAATCAACTATAGTATTAATACTATATTAATCAAATATTAATTAAATATTAATCACTTACTCACAACATCGTATGGCAATTCCACATAGGGTTGAATATCGACACAAGACTCTAACCACCAACTTGCGGTACAACACATACTACTACATAGTATCATCTAATGTGGGTAGATTCCCATCGTGGTCTTTTCCTTTACCGAGTTTTCCACATCGAAATCTTGGTGTTATGTGTGTTGCTTTTATTGTGTTTATCTTCATTCTTGTTGCAGTTCATCAAATCTTAGATTGTGCTTAAATTGTTTAATATGGTGAAAACTGATTCAACACCCCTCTCAGTTTTCTTCATTGTTATTTCCAACATAGCATAGTTTCTCAAACCTCAATCACATCAAAACAAAGCTTCTAGAGTCAAAAACAATTGGAAAAACCAACTTTGGAAAGCTAAAACTGACCAAAAATGTATTGACACTAGAATGGCACTATTGCACCTAATGTGATGCTATTGTATCATAAAGTTGTTCTTTTGTTCTCTGAAGTTGTACTTTAATAATATAATACAAAAAATTCAAGAACGAAACCTTGAGCAACTCAAACTTGCCCAGATTTGAACATCAACTTAACAAAGGCATAAAATTAGCCCAAAAAGTCCAAATTTTTTTTTAAAAAATCAAGTCAAATCTTTACTAAGGCCAAGGAGACCCAAATACAACAATTAATCAACATCTACTAACAATACATAACATAGTCTGAGATGCGAACACAATCCTTTCCTAAACTTTGAATCAAGAGAATCAAATGATACAAAGAGGTCCTGAAACACAATACACAAGCCAAATAACCCCTCACATAACTCCAAATCAAAACCACAATATAAGGAAACATAGATTTGTAAAGAATAATGAATAATATATGCTTATGACAATACTTCATTTCCATATTTTACACATGTATTCTTATACATATAAATAAATTTCCAAAACCAAAATTGCAATCTTGAAACACCAAAATTCCCCTTACAATCAATCTTTCAACATACACGCTGAAAAAAATCTTTCCAAATTAAAATGGTGAAGAAGGGTTGAAGCTCCAACTTGGAAAAATCAAACTAGAGACAATAAAAATATGATGAAGAAAAGTTTTGAATCTAGTAAGCTCTCAAATACAATTCAAAATACAAACCCAATCAAGAATCCTTTAAATAGCTCTGAGCAATCTCCTAGAAGCCAACACTTGTGAATGCTCATAAAACCCAATTTATGAAAATCAAACTCCAAACATAAGAAAAAGCCAACCAATCAAAATATTCAATTAAACTATAAAATATGCCTACCAAACATAAATTCAAGGTAAATAATATAAAATAATATTATCTACTTACCTACACAAAATTATCCAGTAGAATAATAGGGTAGGTAAACTCTATAATATTTATTTACCCTATTAGTAATAAGAGTATATATTAATAATATAATATCCATTAATAAATAATACATCAAATCCCAATAAAATAAATCAATGACAATATAAATAAATAAACAAACAATTAAATAATAATATCCTCAAAATCACAACTCCCAAGAGGGCCAATCATAACAAGAGATAGGGAAATAAATAATAACAAATAAATAAATAAATTGATGAATGTACCGACAAACATAAATACTCAACTAGTAACTAAACAATAAATAAATATATAATCAAGCTCAATAAAATAAGTCAAACCAATAAAAATAAAATCATAGCCAATATTAGAAAAATTAATTAAACAATAAATAACTAAATAATCAACTAAATAATATATCATTTAACAAATTAAATAAATATCAAGGCACAAATAAATCAATAAAGTATTAATCAAATAAATTAAGCTCCATAATGACTAATCAAGCCAATACAAATGAATATTAAATATTCATCCAAATAATCAACTATCAAATAAATCAACTATAGTAATAATACTATATTAATCAAATATTAATTAAATATTAATCACATACTCACAACACCTTATGGCAATCGGACATAGGGTCGAATATCAACACAAGAGTCTAACCACCAACTTGTGGCACAACACATACTACTACAAAGTATCATCTTATTGTGGGTAGGTTCCCATCGTGGTCTTTTCCTTAACTGAGTTTTCCTCATCAAAATCTTGGTGTTATGTGTGTTCTTGTTATCGTGTTTATCTTCATTCTTGCTGCAGTTGATTAGATCCTAGATTGTGCTTAAAATATTTAATCTGGTGAAAAATTATTCACTCCTCCTCTCAGTTTTCTTCATTTTTATTTCCAACATAGCATAGTGTCTCAAACCTCAATCACATCAAAACAAAGCTTCTAGAGCCAAAACCAATTGAAAAAACTAACTTTGGGAGGCTAAAACTAACCAAAAATGTACTGACACTAGAATGACACTATTGCACCTAAAGTGATGCTATTGTATCGTAAAGTTGTGATTTTGTTCTCTGAAGTTGCACTTTTGTTCTCTTTTTTAGCACTTTTATAATAGAACGCAAAATACTCAAGAACCAAACCTTGAGCAACTCAAACTTGCCCATATTTGAACACCAACTTAACAAAGGCATAAAATTAGCCCAAAAAGTCCAAAAAACCAAAATAAAATAAAACCAAAGCTTTACTAAGGCCAATGAGACTCAAATACAACAATTAATCAACATCGACCGACAATACATAGCATAATTTGAGACGCAAACATAATACTTTCCTAAACTTTGAATTGAGAGAATCAAATGATACAAAGAGGTCCTAAATCACAATACACAAGGCAAACAATCCCTCACATAACTACAAATCAAAACCACAATGAAAGGAAATATAGATTTGTAAACAATAATGCAGAATATATGCTTCAGACAATACTTCATTTCCAAATTTTACACATATATTCTTATACATATAAATCAATTTCCAAAACCAAAATTTCAATCTTGAAACACCAAAATTCCCCTTAAAATCAATCTTTCAACATACGTGATGAAAACAATCTTTCCAAATTAAAATGTAGAAGAAGGGTTGAAGCTCCAACTTGGAAAAATCAAAGTAAAGACAACAAAAATATGATGAAGAAAAGTTTAGAATCTAGTAAGCTGTCAAATACAATCCAAAATCCAAACCCAAGCAATAATCCTTCAAATAGTTCTGAGCAATCTCCAGGAAGCCAACCCCTGTGAATGCTCATAAAACCCAATTTATGAAAATCAAACTCCAAACATAGGAAAAAGCCGACCAATCAAAATATTCAATTAAACTATAAAATATACCTACCAAATATAAATTCAAGGCAAATAATATAAAATAATATTATCTACCTACTTGCACAAAATTATCCAGTAGAATTATAGGGCAGGTAAATTCTATAATATTTATTTACCCTATTAGTAATAAGAGGATATATTAATGATATAATATCCATTAATAAATAATACATCAAAGCCCAATAAAATAAATCAAGGGGATTATAAATAAATAAACAAACAATTAAATAATAATATCCTCACAGTCACAACTCCCAAGAGGGCCAATCATAGAAATATGCAGGTAAATAAATAATAACAAATAAATAAATAGATGAATGTATCGACAAACATAAATACTCAAGTAGTAACTAAACAATAAATTAATAAATAATCAAGCTCAATAAAATAAGTCAAAATCAATATAAATAAATGCCATAAATAAATATAAAATCATAGCCAACATTAGACACAATAATGAAACAATAAATAAATAAATAATCAACTAAACAATAAATCACTTAAACAATTAAATAAATATCAAGGCACAAATAAATTACTAATCAAATAAATTAAGCTCAATAATGATTAATCAATCCTATACAAATGAATATTAAATATTCATCCAAATAATCAACTATCAAATAAATCAACTATAGTATTAATACTATATTAATCAAATATTTATTAAATATTAATCACATACTCACAACACCTTATGGCAATCCAACATACAGTCTAATATCGACATAAGACTCTAAGGACCAACTTGTGCCATGACACATACTAACAAGGTGAACAACTTAAGCCTAAAGTGTATGAGGGAAACACATTCCATCTCCAACAACTTGCCATTGGGATAAGACACGTTCAAACATGTGAGACCAGGTGGAATTGATGTCTAGTACCTATAATCTGATGATCAACAATAACCACAATAAAACATATACAATAATATATCATAAATAGTTAGGCAAGTGATAGAGAAACACAACATCGCATAATGCTCTCAATGAGTGTTATGACATCATCCATATCATGAAGACACTAGAAGATAGTCACAATCATCATAACATTAACTCAACCATCATCATAATCATGGAATAGGGACTAGCATAATCAAGTTGTCATCATAACCCTATAAGAAACATAATTCCATACATGAATAGTGAGTGCATAAGCCCGATCAACCTATTAGCCCATGACATAACTTCATCTACATAAATCATAATGAATCCATTAATGCCAAAGAGACTATCAGAGCGCAAATCTAAAAGTGTATATCACACCCTCTCATAAAGGATGCATTGGGGAGGGGCACTACACCAAATCTCTCCTCTAAGGTATCTATTGGTTTCTTAGGAGATATTGAGCATACATCTCAAGAATTTTTTCATCAACTTCATACCCCATAGACATGATCCAAATAGTTCTAGGCTCCACTACTTCCATCAAACAGTGATCCATATCTACCATAAAGCATATAGAGTCCTTATACTTCTCAACAATGGAATGAGGAATCTTTTCCCTAGCTCTCATTATGGCTTCAAAGTTTTTAAAGTATCCCCAAACAACAATTCTCTAACCCTTGCTGGCACTAATGTTGTATAAATAATCTCTTATCTAAATAGCAACTAGCTTGTCATTTGACTAGTAGACTTGCTTCACTCCCAAAACCTCATTCATGAAGTAAAAGAATAGGTAAAAGAGAAAAGTGTACCATACTTGAAGTTGTTTTTCTTTTCCTTCTTTATCTTGGCCAAATTTTCCATTAGTTAGCTCTACAATAGCTCACATAGGTCATATTCAACATTCTTTGATCACTTGGTATGCACCTCTAAAGCGGAAAATTGAACCCTAGGCGTTCCCCCCACTCCAAGGAGATAGAAAGGAGGTCACTAGGATTGACGGTTTTCACTTAGGAGAGACTTTACATTCAAAAGAGGGGTTGAAACCCACAAGATCCAATCCCACACAATGCAGTACTAGATTCTAAATGAGTTTCAAGGGTTAAGACATCAAGGATACCGTATTTTGTAAAAAATGTAGATAGAATGATTGAACTAGGAATGCATGTAAAGTAAGAAAGATTCACTTGTAGACAGAGATAGGGACAGGGGATGAAGCTACGGACCTGAAATTAGTAGTAAAATGTTGAGATGATGCTTTCCTACAAATTTGAGCAAAAGTTGACAGGACGATGGTGCCCGGAGTGCACACGGTCCTCCGAAAAATCCGCGAAACAAAGGGGGATTTGTTCATCTCTACACAAGGATTCCAGATCTTCAATTACAGCTACGTACCTACAACCTACACATAGAAAAGAGAGGATGATTGGGGGGTTAGGGATTAGGGGTTTGCCTTTAGGTCAAACCCTGGTTCTGGAATTAACCAAGAAATGAGAATGCTGTAAATGTTTGTAATGTAAACAAGTACTGATACCTTGTTGTAAGAATGTTTGTATTCTTACATGTGAAGGTGTAATGATGTTGTATGTTGTATGTTGTAGGTGATCTCCTCTTCAATGGTTGAATCCTTGTCTTTGAATGCAACACCTAGCCTTCAATGGAGACTTAGAATACTCAATTGCTTGAATGAATGCTTGAATGCTTGAATGTTTGAATGTTTGAATGTTTGAATGTCACTTCCGCCTCTTGCTCTTTCTTATTTCCTTCCTCCCTTTCTAGGAGAGGAAAAGTAGTTTATATACTTGTTAATTAGGGTTAGGAGATTGATTTTTCCGACCTTAGGCCAACCTAGGAACATTATTTTCCAAATTGCAAACTTGAAGACCCGATGCCCAACAAGAGACTGGGCCCAAAATAGGGCCAGGGACCAGGGTGCTGGGCGCCATGGTCCTGAGGGACCAGGGTGCTAGGCACCATGGTCCTGAAGGACCAAGGCACTAGGCGCCATGGTCCCACCTCCCGGGACAGAAGGGTGCAAGGAGGATCAGGCCAAGGTGTAGAAATATGTAGTTTTTGATGTCGCAAGTAGGTTTCGAGGTCTCCATTTAGGCTCATCATTGCGCCGCCATCGTGAAGACCCAAATGTAGTCGAAATTGCAAGTGTCACAATTTTAGGACACTACATTTAGCCCCCACTTTAGTGGGAGTATAAGCGTATGCCTATACTTCCTGTAAAGTACAAGGAAACAACATTGAAAGACTTTCACCATGTCAAGGAGGCAAGATACACCAAGCCCCTAGTGGACTAAGGATCTGATGACTTCAATTGACAAAGTAAAAGGGAAGATCATGAGGGAGAACCATGACTGTCAGTAGTAAGGTTCGCTCACTATGAGTCATGCAAGAAAAATATAAAAAATTTTCAAGGCAAAGCTAAGTTCGCCAAGAAATCTTCAAGTATCTTGAAGAGATATGAACGGGGTGTATGCCCCCCTACGTTAAAGCGATCGCACATGCCTCATTGGGGGTGATTGCTTTAAGGTAGTGATACATATAGGAAATGAGAAGGGAAAGGAGCACGTTATCACAAGGATTTAGCCCCCAAGTGTGAGATAAGCCCAAGGATAATAGACACAAAACACAAAGCACATGGTGACTTCGCTTTCCTCGGGCTCAGTATGCTGTATGATAATTCATGTATATCATATGTATGTATGCATAATTGTTCTTCATTCCCCAATCAAGGAAGGTCACCTAGAAGAAGGGAACACATGTGTCTTTTGAGTCAACATGAGAGAGACCAAGAGAGATCTCAATGCTTTGCATTGTCCTCAAGTAGACAACACTAAGGACAACAAATAGAAGAATGAGAATAACACATAGAAGAAGTAACAAAAGAGATCAAGAGAGGAGGAGAGAGTCTGTAATGCTAATGAAACTAGTCTAGCACGTCATCCACCCCCCGATCTTGCTGATCAATATTTTGGGAAGGCAAGAAACATGCTAGAGGAGGAACATCCAACACAGCAGATGGAGCTATCACAAGATCCAAACAAGGGCTATGTTCATGTTCCACACCACGTTGTTCTTGTCTAGGAGCTAGGATAAGTGCTTTAGAAAATTTGTTAGATAAATGGTTATCAACATCAACATATTCATATTCACTATCAGAAGAAAGAGGAGTAACATTTTCATCATGAATAACATTTTCATCTATATCATCATCAAGATTTATAAAAATAGGATCTTTAACTCACACAGGATCAAGACCATCATGCATCTTATGTTTAGGAGATTTTGGCTCAATTTTCGGCTGAGGAGAAAATGGAATAATACTAGCTGAAGGTGTTTTTGGGGATTGCAAAGTTTGAGAAGCAGCTGCCTGAGCTCTAAGATGATGCTTTCATCAGCATTCACGTGCAAAACGATTTCGTCTAGTCTTAGTAGGAAGTTGAGAAGATTGAGGAGGAGGAATGTTCTCATCCTTATCACTTGGGTGTTTAGGTTGTGGTCTCTTAGGTTGAATAATAGGAGAAGAAGAAGGTCTCTTCTCTCTATAAGAGGTAGGAGGAGGAACTGCTCCATATAAAGGAGGAATATTTTGTTTAGGAAGAAGACCAAGTCCATCATGATGAGGAGGTATAGGTCTACCTTTAGAAATTTTATTAGATATAGACATAGTCACATTCATAGGGATGGGTTGGGAATCTTCTTGAGGAAAGACATTAGTTTTATCTTTCAAAGGAAGAACCTCCTTCTCAAGAATGATAGCAATATCAAGTTTGGGTGTTATAGATTCACTTAGAGATAGGATCATATCTTTTTTCCACTTTTGATAAGATTTGAAAAGATGATCACTTCGCGGTGGAAGAGATTGGAATTGTTTAGGCCAAAAATAATCAATAGGAACGCTAGAAGTTCTTTCAGCTGGTTTAAAGAAACTATGATTGATAGTAACAACTTCACCATTATGGGGAAATTTCAAGCACTTTTCATAGATCACTTGATTCAATTGCAACGTAAAAAGAAATTCTTCAGTAATGATATTAACCATGCAAGAAGGATCAATAAGCACTCCATGGCAAGGTGTATTCTTGACTTTTGCAACTATATATAAAGGACCATCAGGTGCCCTAATAGTTTCACTGGAATCAAATGTGATGGAAGGTTCTTTAGGGATTTTCTACTGCTCCACAAAGTTAATCACTTTCAGAGTCATAGACACAAGACTATCAGGTGAAAAAGAGGAATCATTAGTCTCAATCACATTAGAGGTATGAGAAGGTAATGGATCAGTAAAGATCTTAAGATTTTGGTTAGGAGGAGCTACAGATGTGTTGCCTTTATCATTCACACCAGAAATAGAGATAGTATTATTATCAATCAAATCTTGAATTTTACCCTTTAAAGAAAAACATTTTTCGGTATCATGCCCAGGTTGACGATGAAATTGACAAAAAGATTTGTTATCAAAATAGGGTGAATAAATCTTTGCAGGATCTATTTGCTTTATAGGAGGGAGGGTAATCACATTTTGTTCCAATAACTTATTCATAATACTATGCAATGATTCATTCAAAGGAGTAAACTTTCTTTCTTTCTTGAAAAACTTAGAAATAGGAGGCACACCTGATGTTGCATTCACATTGTTGTTGATGATGTTTTCATTGAACTTAATGGACTCTCTGTTCGGTTTAAACATCCCAAATGGTTGTTGACTACTATCACCCTTATCACTCGGAGCCATAGGATTTGCTTGCTCCATTTGACTCACAGTCTGTTGATAATTAAAGAGTTGCGCACAACTATTGGAAAGAAGTAAACTCAGAAAACAAAAGTTTTTCTCTAATATCTTTTTGTAAATTAGAAATAAAGATTCTTTGAATATCATTGTCAGGTATTGGAAAAGAAATTTGAGCATACAAATGCTTATATCTACCAATGAAGTCAGTCACTTTTTCTTTAACGCCTTGTTTACAATGCATTAAATCAATCAAAGTAACTTTAGGACTTATATTGTTTTGAAATTGTTGAATAAAAGCATTTGCAAGTTGTCAGAAAGAAGTAATAGAATAGGAAGGCAACGAGCAATACCATTGTAGAGCTTTATCTCTTAATGTTCTAGTAAACAGTTTTGCAAGCAACTTTTGGTCATGAGCAAAATCGGTACATATTGTTTGAAAGGTCTTAACATGTGTTAGAGGATCACCCTTACCATTATAAAGCTCCAATTGCGGGATTTCAACATGTTTAGGGGGGATAGCTCGAACAATGTCAAGAGAAAGTTGGCTCGGAACATCAAATGTGGGCACACTAAACTTAGATTGATTCATAGAGGCAATTTGTTGTTGTAAAGAAGAGACAGTTTGTGCAAGATTGTTAATGGTCCCTTCAGTCGAAGAGTTCATATTAGACGTGTTAGATTGTGATGGAGGTATTATGTTATGAAAATAAGGTATTGATTGAGAGTAAGGTGGCGGGACACTATGATGGTTAGTCATAGGAGATGATTGGAAAAAAGGAACACTACAAGGAGGAATGAAATGGTTAAATGAATTGCCCCCTTGCATCATGTTCATTTGTGGAGATGAAATAGGAACACTCATTGAAGGAGTAATGAATGAAGAAGTAGGATTGAATGAAGGAAGAGGGTTGTTTGAAGAAGAAGGATTGCCCTCATGACTAGTGATCATAGGTGGAATGTTTTGTATTGAAGTAGTCATTATGTTTGATGTAAAAGTAGGTATACTAGCAATAGAAGTTGTTAAAGGAATATAATGATTGACTTGAGTAGGAGGTTGTGTATAACCTAAAGTTTCGGCACAACTCTTCATAGGCATCACATTCGAATCCACAATGTGTGCAATACTACGCAAAATATCAATTCCATTCTTATCACTTTGAACCATACATTTTAGACCCTCAATTAATGAAAGAGCTTGACTATCGGGGTATTCTTGAGACATCCATTGTCGAAAATCATCAAATTGGTTATCCAATTTCGAAAGTTGTTCTACAGAAACCTCATGGAGAGCTTCTTCATCATTAAGAGGATTAGAGGAATTACCCATGTCCTCATTAAAAAGACCATTCAAATTAGGTTCCATCTCCTCAGTAATTAAACCTTGGAAAGACTTAATTCTAAGGCTTTTTCTAACAAGAATAGTGTAAGTAGGGCTTATTGTTGTAAAACTCATGCACTAAAGAGAGAGAGAAGATTTTGAATTTAGAGGTAGCAAATTTCAATAAAATCAGCCAATCTCCTAGATTTAAGCTGTTAAATGCAATTAGGACAATCTCCCGAAATTTCAAAAAAAATGTCAGGGACCGTGGCGAATGGAGTGCACACGGTCCTCGTAACTTTTTTCAAAATTTTCAGAGATGAAAGATATGATGATTTTAAAGCTAATCTTAAAAAATTGAGTGATTTTAAGATCTGTAGATAGGCCAAATTAAAGTTGCAATCTCAAAATTGAACCCTACCAAGATTGTTGAAAAATGCAAAATTTGAATTTTGGAAAAAGAGAGGGAAACTGAAATTTTGAATTTTATGATTTTAAAAGGAATACTAAAAGCAATGCAAGCTTTGAAATTTAAAAGTTGACTCAATTTCACGCAAAATTCAATTCTAAAAGTGGAAATCAAGGTTGTTACAATTAAACACTTAATTTTAAAAGTCAAAAACTGCAAAAATTTGAATAAAGCACTAAAATTTTGAATGAATGCCAACACACTTTTCAGATTTAGGACAGTAAGAAATACAATTTTAACACAAATTTCAATTTCAACAATTTTTGAATGATTATAAGCCTTAATCCAAGCAATCATTAGACCAACTTTGACTTTAATTTTGAAAGTGTTAGAATTAATGAAATCAGCCAAGGTTCTGGATTTTAGCAGAAAAATATAGTAATATCTAGCTCCCGAAATTTCAGAAAAAATGTCGAGGATGATGGCGCTCGGGGTGCACACAGTCCTCGCAACTTTTTTCAAAATTTTCAGGGATGAGAGATATTATGATTTTGTTGTAGAATCCAAAGTTATAGCCGATTTGGAGGTGTTTTGATCAGTGAAATCGTCGGTCAAAGGTTGAATCAAGAGGGTTTTAAAAATTAGGGTTTTGACACTTGACCACTTAAATTTCAAAATTAAAGAACAAATTTGATTTGACAATCTGCAATAGAAGGGTAGATCTGAAACAAGCATTAACAATTAAACATTTCACAAGCTCAATAACTAAAATGAAAATTTAGGGTTTTTATGCCATTAACCTCTAAAATTTGCAAAAGATCAAACATGGAAATGTAATTAAGGAAACAAAAAAAAATTCAGATCTAACCATGAATAATCAGAATTAGGATGTTCACGACGGGTTCACCAAAATGTAAAGTGGAAAATCGAACCCTAGGCGTTCCCCCCACTCCAAGGAGAGAGAAAGGAGGTCACTAGGATTGATAGTTTTCACTTAGGAGAGACTTTACATTCAAAAGATGGGTTGAAACCCATAGGATCCAATCCCACACAATGTAGGACTGGATTCTAAATGAGTTTCAAGGGTTAAGACATCAAGGATACGCTCTTTTGTAAAGAATGTAGATAGAATGATTGAACTAGGAATGCATGTAAAGTAAGAAAGATTCACTTGTAGACGGAGATAGGGACACGGGATGAAGCTACGGACCTGAAATTAGTAGTAAAATGTCGAGACAATGCTGTCCTACAAATTTGAGCAAAAGTTGATGGGACGATGGTGCCCGGAGTGCACACGGTCCTCTGAAAAATCCACGAAACGAAGGGGGATCTGTTCATCTCTGCACAAGGATTCTAGATCTTCAATTACAGTCGTGGACCTGCAACCTACACACAGAAAAGAGAGGATGATTGGGGGGTTAGGGATTAGGGGTTTGCCTTTAGGTCAAACCCCGGTTTTGGAATTAACCAAGAAATGAGAATACTATAAATGTTTGTAATGTAAACAAGTACTGATACCTTGTTGTAAGAATGTTTGTATTCTTACATGCGAAGGTGTAATGATGTTGTATGTTGTATGTTGTAGGTGATCTCCTCTTCAATGGTTGAATCCTTGTCTTTGAATGCAACACCTAGCCTTGAATGGAGACTTAGAATACTCAATTGCTTGAAGGAATGCTTGAATGTTTGAATGTTTGAATGTTTGAATGTCGCTTCCACCTCTTGCTCTTGCTTATTTCCTTCCTCCCTTTCTAGGAGAGGAAAAGTAGTTTATATACTTGTCAATTAGGGTTAGGAGACTGATTTTTCTGACCTTAGGCTGACCTAGGAACATTATTTTCCAAATTGCAAACTTGAAGACCTAATGCCCAACAAGAGACTGGGCCCAAAATAGGGCTAGGGACCAGGGCGCTGGGCACCATTGTCCTAAGGGACCAGAGCACTGGGTGCCATGGCCTTGAAGGACCAAGGCACTGGGTGCCATGGTCCCACCTCCCGGGACAGCAAGGTGCAAGGAGGATCAGGCCAAGGTGCAGAAATATGCAGTTTTTGATGTCACAAGTAGGTTTCGAGGTCTCCATTCAGGCTCATCATTGCGCCGCCATCGTGAAGACCCAAATATAGTCGAAATTGCAAGTGTCACAATTTTAGGACGCTATAGCACCATAGATGGTTGTCCCAATGACTGAATTCTCTCGAATGGAATAATAAACCTTGTATCCAATCACCATGGAGGCAAAATTTACATCCGATTCAATCATATCATCAACTGTCATTGCCCTCTTGTCAAACTTGGATTTGGTTATGTCGATAACAAGTTGATTCTTCACATATTTTAGCATGGGTAGCTCACCAAATGAGCTCAAACCAGTTATGGTCCTGATGTCATCCTTGGTAATCTTGAATGGGATCATCAACCACATGAATTCATCATATGCATCTAACTTAAAACATACCGTACCCATTCATTCTCCTCAAACAATGGAAACATGATAAAATTAATGAAATTATTCATCTCCATTTCTTTATACTCGGCTTTGAGGTTATAATCTGTATCTCTAAGTTGATTCATGAATAAGTTTAACAATTTAAAGCTCTCGAGTTCATCTAGATTGGCATGAATGTATGCCCTAATATATTTAACATGAATAACACCATACATAACTGATGAAAAAGCATCTATCTGATCTACCTCCATAGATTTGAAGGGGTGTTTCTTGAACCTAGGGCAAGGCCTCTCAATGATATCCATAACCATTGGAGTGTCCATTTTTCAAAAATTTCAAGTTCACAATCATCACAGAAAAATACCTTTCTTGTGAGATTAGGGTTTCACATGAAATCACCTATACACTTTGAAATCATTAAAATATGCTTGTAGATCTCATTCCTTCTCTTTCTCCTTGAATGAAAAGTGACAAATGAGATGGCTAAGTGACCTTTTATCATTCGCACATATAAATTTTGATGTAATAAATGCACTTGCCCTAAACCTTCCAAATACCATATCTTCTCAGATTGCATTACAAAAATTCCTCTATGGATCTTCAATATCACTTAATTTATTGTTGTCACATAATTTTGCACCCTACAATGATCAAACTTTATCATCAACCTTGTGAAACATTGAATCAACCTCCAAGTGTGGGACCTTGCACTATTGAGGTTGAATCTCCAGAGAAGGCCAAATTCCTTTCCAATCCAAATGCATAGTGTTGGACCAACCTAGCATTGGTGAAACTAATCTATGATCTGATAGGGAAAAGGGAGAGAGAGAGAGAATTGTTTCTTAAAAGAAGGGAAATAGGTTTGTACCTAGACCTCAAATGTGATCTCCTTGCCTATGATTGCACAAAACACTAATAAAAATACCCCAGGTATGCACAATATTATACCTAATTCAGCTCCCTATAGATGAGTCAAGGTTGGAGTTCTAAAGAATGGCAAGAGGAACATAAATAGTTCTTAGGTACTACCAAAAGAGGGGATCAACACAATCACTTATGCAAAAGGAAAAAAGAAAGAGATGCATTCAAACAAATAGGTAAGATAATCACACACATTTGTTTAAACTAAACAAAGGTAACAAGACTAACTCTATTAATGGAAGGCAAGGAAACATTTACAGTTGGAGAAAAACAATAATTTTGCAAGAGATAAGAAGAGAAAATCCATGTAACAGGGTTACAAAATTGCCTTTAAAGCTTAGACATAACTCAGATGATTACAGTTAAGAAACCCTAACCCTAGCTAGGGTTAGGTTAAAAAATATTAGAGAGAGAATGGATTAGATCGACAAGCTGATCTGATCTATATGCATTAAGGCCTGTGAGAAAATATTTCATCCCTTAGAAGAGACAAGAAATCACTGCAGCTAGAAACCTCTTAGTCGATGGCATGCATAATACACTTGCAGGGTGAAAGTCTCCATTCTGCATTGAATAGGTATGGCGGTGTCAAAATTGGCTTGTAGGGATCACTTCTGAAGTAACGGCAATGGAATATGGTGGTTGGATGAAAATATAATCCAAAATGGGACATCGATTGGGTAGAAAAAGTGGCCTCAACCATCGAGTTGAGAACCACCTTGCATAGAGGTTTGAATGCTAATGTTCATTTCGAGTTTGAAAATTGTTCGTCGATATGATAAATTTGCATGAAGATAGACGTGCAAGATCTCTCTAGATAGCCCTCCAAAAGGCTCAAAAGAAGATTAAAACATGGCCCTTGTGTGAGGCCCTACCCCGACCCATCCTAGATTTTTAGTTATTTTCATGTTGGAACTATTATGGATGCTTTATTTTGATACATTGTGGATATAGAACTTTATATGGTCCCACATTTTTGATAACATTGATATATATTGATGCTTCATTTCTATGCTTTGTGGATATAGAATTTCATATGATCCTAGGATAGGGTAACATTGAGACGATGAATGCCATTAGTTGATTTGCAAGACTTTATTATGATGCTAGAAGCATGTTTGCATATCTTGTAATTGGATCAAATTATGAGGATTATGATGAATTGATTATGTGAATTACTTTGATATGTGGCAATTGTATTGTATAATGTCAATTCTATGCAGAATGATTGTATTGTATTCTTATTATGTGTTTTATATTATATGAGGCTATTAGAAAGTACTAATGTTTTAATTGAGATGCGCAGGAAATTATCCATGTGACCATGGAAATATTATGGAGAATCAAGCCTAGGCCTATGTGTGTTCGTAAAACTAGGGGTTGTCTATTTGGAGAGACAACACCCCGTATGTATTGTATTTTATTTGTAAACGTAAAATGTTGCATGAGTGTGAATTATATTTATTAAATTGTTTAAATCATTCAAGGGACAATTGCCATGTGTGTATTTGTGATGTGGAATTATTTTGTAGTGTCACTTGACACATATGTTGTATGTGGTGTTGGCAATTGTCATGTCACCTTTTTGGAGAGTTTTATTTTTGGTTAATTGTTATATCTCCAAATTATCCTTGAAAGAACCAAGAAATCTAGGGTAGTGAGCCACAAGGAGGGTCAACTCAGATTTGACCCGTAGGTTAACTTTAGGTGGACTTTCTAAGGGTTAAATCAACTCCTAGAGTCAATTTTAGAGCATTTTTATTAGGCCTCATGGGGTACCTATGGTTGAAGGCCAAAATTGGTCATGTGTCTTTCCCTTAGGGATTGTTTAACCACCCAAAAAAGTGGTTTTCCCAAGATGGACGAATTCCATCTATAGGAGTGCCATCTTTGGTAAGATAACCTTCTTGATAGGTGTAATTCATCTTCCCCATTTGATTCCCCTTCTCTAGGTGCCTTGGTTAGGGAGTGTGTAAGACCTAGGGAAGACCAACCAATGGGAGTCCCTCACTCTATCCAAGAGGTTGGAAGGAGTGAGAGAAGCCTTCTTAAGCTAGGGATTGAAGCTTAGTGAGCAAATCACCCACTCTCCATCTTTGCAGATTTTGGACAATTTTGGAGGAAAAAAACAGTTTGGGATAGGAAAATTTGGCTAAGTGTTGTAGAAAAGATTGTGGATTGAGCTACTCATCTCCAAGCTTTCCCTAGAATACCCTTGGCAGATTTCAAGGTTGGTGTTTTCTTACTTGTTCATTTGAAAATCTGTTGGTAGAATGCTTGAATGTATATGTTGTATCTTGCATTGTATTTGTGAAAGTTCTATGTGATTCTTTTACTATTTTTGTTTATGCATTTGGTTGTGTTGGGAGTATCCAAGACTATCTTACCCTTGGGAGGGAAAAATGGTCCTAGGGGTGGAAGGCGTATGACAGCCTTAAAGTGAGAGGCTCTCATTATGAGAGTGATCTCAAGGGTTTGTCCATGTGACCCTTGCTGCATTTTTGTGTTATTTCATTTGGGGGTCATAAGGGGAACAAATATGGCATGTTTTCGTTTTGGGGATCATAAGGATGTAGGGGTTAAGAATGAGTTTTGGTTGTGTTTTCTTGGATGCCATGAGTTGGTTGTGAGTTACTATTTAGCAAAATCTCCTCTAGGGTACTTGGTCCACTTCCACCCTAGTTAAACATCACATTTTGTGATGAAGTTTTAGCTTGTGAAGGGAATGTGTTGTTGTGTTTTACTTTCCCCTTATCTATTGTGTTTTCTTGAGTGTAACCTATCTAGGACTTGGTTCTCCAAGCTCGGGGGTGGCTTCTAGTAAGCCTAGGCTAGGAGGTGAGCACCCCATGGTCACAACCCTAAATTTTAAATGTAGGTTGCATGGAAAGGTAAGCTAGGAGTTACATAATTATTTAGTTGCAAACAAACTGAATAGGAAAAGCAATATTGTATTTGTAGCAGAAATGTGAATAAGGAGCTTTATGTTGTTTTTATTTCTACATAAAGGAATGTATTATTTTAGTTAAGTCCTCATCCTTCAGGGATGAGAGACTAATTGGGTATTTTACCCATTTGTAAAAGTGACATAATGTACCTAGATTTTCTTATAAACAATGTATTTTTCTGTTAAGTTGAAATTGCAACTCATGGATAAATGTATGATAGAGGAATAAAAGTTTTTGCATTCTTTTTGTAAGTTTCTAAGTGTTTTTTGGAATGTAATATGCTACTGGCATTTGTTAAATTCTGTCATTTATTTATATAAAAAAAATGCAGGAATTTTAAAGGTTGTAAAATAAAAATTTATTGCTTAGTTCCAGTTATTTATTCATTCCTAAAACAGAATATGGTTAGATAATTTTAAAAGTTTATCTCTAAAATTATTGCAAATGATTTCTAGGCTTATGGAGTTGTTGTTCTAACTTTTAGATTCTGTCATTTTTCTTCGTCCAAATAAACCTAGATGTAATAATGTTTATTGGAAAAAATGAACTATATGAAATATTTAACATGCCGTGTATTTTAGATACTGTCATAAACTACTAATTTTGCATATTAAAATAAAACATACCTAGGAAATGAAATATAAACTCATTGAAATGCTGCCACTATTTTATCCATTCTTGCAAGCTTTAAACCAAAAAAATATGTATTTCTATTAAAACAAAAGTCGGCATGCTTATATATTAATTTATTCAAAAAGAAAAAGGGAGATTACTAGCCCTAAAAACTTGATATATATATATATATATATATATAGATATATAAATATATATATGCATTTAAAAATGTTCATAAATAAAAAAATTAGGATATGATTTAACCTGATTATATATATATATACATATATTTTAAAATACAAAAAAATATTATAAAGAAAATGAGGGGTGAAGGGCCGAACCACTATGTGTAGACACAGTGGACGATCCACGGCCACCACTATGTGTGCACACAGTGGTCGGGTCGTGACCGCTACTATGTGTACACATAGTGGATGGCCCACGGCCGCCACTGTGTGAACACACAGTGGGCCGCATCGGCACCGCCACCACTTTGTGTTCACACAGTGGGTGGCTCACACCCGCCACCGTGTGTATGCACAGTGGCGTTCGAGGGAGCCTCACGCCACCGCCTCTGACTCTTCAAAACCCCCTGCCTCTCCATGGCCACTATCGTGCCCTAGATCAGCCTTGTACTTGCACACACACAAACACACACACCACTAAACAAAAAAATATATAATATATTAAACCCTAACCCATTTCGGGTTAGGTTTATAAGTTAATAGGAAAAAAAAACAAAGAGGATTTTATATTAAAAAAAATGCAAACCTAACCCAATTTTGGGTTAAGGTTAGCATTTTAAGAATAAGAGATTTTAAGAGAATTTAAATAAAATATAAGGGAAAAATTTACTCAACCCTAGTTAGGGTTTAAGATTTAAAATTTAAGTTCAAATAAGAAAAGGGGGGGGGAATGCTTTTAAAATTTGAAAAGAATTTCCCCCATATAATTTTGGTCATAAGTGTTGTTTAACTAAAACTCATTAATTCATTTTGGAAGAGAATTAAATTTTAATATAGTATATTTTATATAATTTAAAATGGGGGAGATAAATGTTATTTGCGTTAATCGCATAGTTGATTTAATTTATTCAGCTAGGGAAATTATATAGTTATTGAATATACTCGATTATATATAGAGATTAAGATTATAATTGAGGAAAAATTTATAATTGAAAATTATTAATTATTTTTAGGAATTCTTAGTCCTTGAGGCCAATGTTGGCCATATTAATATATCGTCAAATTTAAAGGTTTAGGGAAATTAAAATTGACTTTAGCATAATATCGGATTTAGTTGACAAATGACATTGTAGAATTTTGAACCCTTATCGGTTAGATTTAAATAATGAATTTGCGTGTGTTTCAATTAATTAATTTTTTAAATAGCATTATCATTATTTGGTCAGGAATGATCCAAATGCTTTTGGGATAACTAATTATCCCTCGATTTTAATTAGCGACAACTTAATTAAGATAATTGAATTAACTAACTAAATTGTGACATTAATTAATCTCCATTAAATTAAGTCGCTCATTTGAGTTGGTTAATTAATCAAACCTTAGAAAACAATTCTATTTACATCTTAGTTAAGACAAAACTCTATTGATTTCATTTTAATGTAGGATATGTTATGAGTTTATGTTGTTCAAAAAAAATTTGTTGTTCCATTTTTGCGCAAAAGTTTGGGCATGACACCTTGATCAGCCTCTTAAGTGCAAATTCATGACCGCACACATGCTACATGGCATGACACAGTTCTTGATCATTGTGAAATGATGATAACACTCTCTTCTTCCCTGTCGTATCACTTATTGCGTAGTCGCATGAAAGTGGAAAAGTCACTTTGTTCCTATTTGTAGGAAAAGAACAATAGGTAAATCAAGCGATAACTTCCCTTCCTCCTAGAAGAATTGCTTATTATAGTGTCATCCGAAAATGGAAGATCAAAAAATGGAACAAAAGCGGAAGTGTTCTTGCTCGATGTGAGAAAGTGATAATAGGGAACTCTTCCAGTTGGTAGCAGGTGAAAGGGGTTAATCCCGCCATGAAGAAGGAACCCTCCAATTGGTAGAAACTTAAGTGATTAGACCATCCTAATGAGTCAACAAAGTAAAAGAATAAGGCCTGAATAGGTTAAGACAAAAGCCTTAAGGGTTTATTGGTTTAGGCCTTAGGGGTTTTAATAGGGGTTTTAGCTAGTGATGATTTCTCAGATCGGTTATCTGCATGGCTAAAGTTGACACAAAAATGGTCAACATTTCTTATGGAAGTCCTTCCAAATCATCTGCAATGCTCCAAGACAACTTTTGATAATCTACTAGATTCAGACACTGACTACTAGCAGGGGAGAATAGGATTTTCTTGAAAACTCCCCCTAGGTGAGAGGCCTTAAATTAATTCCTAGAGGAATTTCCAACACCAAATTTAGGTGTGGACCCATTTCCTACATCAATGTCACTCTTCTTCACCCGTGTCTTCTTCATTTGATTCCTAATCTCATCTATTTTCCCTTTTCCTTTTTCATCTTTTTGCACACTTTTGTTTTTGTTTGCCGGACCCTTCCCATCCACATTCTTTCTTCTACAAAATCTTTTAATTTGACCAAATTTGTAGTAATTTTAGCACACAAAATTTCTTTGTCCATGCCTATAATTCACTTGATTTCCTCTTGATCTACACTGATTAACAATGTGACCAAACCTATTACATGTATAACATCTAACATTCCTTCTATTGAAAGAGTTATTTATCATACTTCTACATTCACTTGATTTATGTCCATACTTATTGCAATTGAAACATTGGTTGTAGTGCCCCTCTCTAATTTGTCTTTCCATTTTTCTCTATGATAGACCTATTTAAACATGATATTGATATTTTGTTGATTATTTATGACTCTATTTATATCCTAGTTGACACTTGATGCTAGACATACTATGTGACATGTGATACTTGATGATCCTTGTGGATGGTGATACTTCTAGACTATCATGATGGATAGATTTATATGTTCATGGATCTATGATATGATGATACTAACCCCTATTTAATGATGATGATAACATGAGATGAGTTGACGCTATTGTTATTGTTACTATTTTTTCACTTACAAATCAATTAGGTAGATTTTATTACTTTAAAATTAAAAGAGAAAAGGTACATTCTTCAAATCTTTCCTATCTTGCATCCAAGGATATGAAAGAAGAATCAAAAGATTACATTAAAATATTATTGCATATATACAAGTGCAAGTAACATAGAAAGAGTTTGTGCAATCATTTCTATACAAATAATCAATCTTCATTGAATGCTAAAAAATGTGTATTGTCCCACACAATCCATGAGACTAACTAATTCAATGTGCATAAAAGAAATCATATATATGAATAGGCACATAAATGAAAATAGGAAGTGAGACCAATCATTGCCTGAGTGATTGGTTTGTTGCATCTCTTTGCTAGGTGCCTTGACCTTTATCTCTTTTGTCTCTCGCTACTCAAGATAGCTCCTATTACCTACATTTGAGTAATGAAGATAATGTTAGATCATAAATATGTAAGCAATGATAAATCTCAAATATCCTATATGCAGTCATCTCTCTCTCTCTCTCTCTCTATATATATATATATATATACATATATGCATATATATACATACATATACATATATACATATATATACATATAAATATATATATATGTATATGTATATGTATATATGTGTGTGTATATGCATATGTATATATATATGTATATATATATGTATATGTATGTCATATATATAGATATATATATACACACATACATATACATATACATATACATATATATGTATATATGTATATATATGTGTGTGTGTATATATATGCATATATATTTATATGTATATATATATGTATATGTATATATATCGATATATATATATATGTACGTATATGTATATGTATATGTATACGTATATGTATATATATACATACATATACATATACATACATATACATATACATATATATTAATATGTATATGTATATATATGTGTATATGTATACATATATATACATATATATATATATAAATACATATATAGATATAGATATATAAATACATACATATATATATATATATATATATATATATATATATATATATATATATATACTAACTCAAATACACATTAAACAAGGAAAAGAAAGGAGCCAGGTCGTCATATCTTATTCCTCCAAAATATGCATTTATTTTCTAACTTGTTTATTTCATGTACAATTAGAGGTGTAAAATCACATTTTTGTGATTAATCAAATACAACATGTGTGGTAAAATGAGGCTCCTACTGTTAGGTCCCGAAGACAACTAAGAGGGGGGGGGGGGGTGAATTAGTTGTCTAATAAATTTAAACCAAAACAACTTAAACAACTTTAATGCATAATACTAGTGAACTAGTCTTTTATGCTGGTAGACAATTTTATCAATTAATTGCAATACCAGTAAGGATTAATGCATGAAACAAAAAGACAAAGTCATCCAAAACACATAACACCAATATTTGTACGTGGAAACCCTGTAAGGGGAAAAACCATAGTGGGAAACCTTACCCATAATCAGATGATACTACTACAGATAGTATGTGTATACAAATGGGGTCTGCATATGCAGAAAGGCCAAGCGCCTAGAGCTCACTTCTCAATCACAAATGGGAGTCACACTGACTACAATTGGATGATTAAATCCAATATGGATGTACTGCTTAGATTAGAATCTTTCTATGCTGGATTCAGTAGTGGTGTAGTTCTGCTTGTCTTCACAAAAACCCTCCTTCAATCTTCAAATGATGTCTACGTCTATAGCTCTTCTTATTCTCACATATAGCTTCACACAATTATTTTTTCTATTCCACATCCAATCTTACAAATAAGAACTTACATTTATACCATAACCTAAGACCAATAGTAGGTCGGCTCTAAAGGATATTACAATAAAATCAATTTACAAAAACAATGTCCGATGCAATAACTGATTCAACATGTCAGCTTGGTGCATTTACAACAATAATAAAAAATCTGCATAGTGTGTCATGCTGATCTGGAGTAGATAAGCCCATCGGTGCTTATCCGGGACCTATTTGCCGGTAATAGCAAATATTCTAATACAAATATGCCAATAAACAAATCTTCAAGACAAAGTGTCCAAACGATGTCTTCAACATAACCATATGTTTTCCATGTCATTCCAAGTGTCGGTGATCATTATATCCTACTGGTGTACCAGATACTGGTGACTATGCATAAGTCACTTGCTTGTTGGTGAATGTTGCTGATTCTCCAAAGTGCCAGAGTTGATAAGTGTTACTAGGTGTTGACATCAATGACAAAACCATACCAAAATACCAAAAATCTCCCCCTTTGGCATTGATGGCAACACAAGATGGAAAAACCATCAGAGAACCAAAATAGAAATGCCAAATACCAAAAACCAACAATCTCCCAAAAAGATCATAACAAAATTCAAATGCAGAGAGTAATCAATCTCTCCCAAAATAACAATCTCTCCCTCGGAATCTCTCCCCTTAGGAGTAACATATGTTTACTATATGTTTTTCCATATCCATCTCTCCCCCTTTGACATCAAATGCCAAAGTTACTACAAAACCAAGTGCAAGTATAAAATACCAACCAATTCAGTATACCAACTACTCCCCCTGAGAAGTAGCTTTCTTCATCAAAAACCAGAGTAAAAGATTTCTCTATTAGTTTTGTCGGTTGATGATAATCATCAATTGTCTAACTCTCTACCAGTGGGGGTATGACCCCAAGCTGATCTCTTAGATATTCAAAAATCTACTTAGGCAGAGATTTAGTGAAGATATCTACAATCTGCTCTTAGTATTCACATAAACCAGTTTTACTTATTTTTCTTCAACATTCTCTTTCAGAAAATTCAATTTGATAGAAACATGTTTAGTTTTAGAATGTAGTACTGGATTCTTAGATATATTAATTGTTGTAGTATTATCACAATAGATAGTTATAGGTTCCTTACATTTTACTTTTATGTCCTTCAACATTTGTTTAAGCCATAATACGTATGGACAGTTTGTTGTTGCTGCAACATATTTTGATTCTACTATTGACAAAGATGTACAACTTTGTTTCTTACTCAACCAAGAAATTAATCTATTACCAAGAAAAAATGCTCTGCCAGTGGTTCTTTTTCTGTCATCTACATCTCCTACCCAATTTGCATCTATGTATGCACATAATTCAAAGTTTTCATCTCTAGGGTACCATAAACCAAGATTTGTAGTGCCTTGTAAGTACCGAAAAATTGTTTTTACTATTGATTCATGATTTTCACTAGGATTACTTTGAAATCTTGAAATAATACATACTGCATTCATAATGTCAGGTCTTGTTTGTGTCAAATATAGTAGACCTCCTATCATAGATTTGTTCTTAGTTGGATTAACAGGTGTTGATTCATCCCTTAGTGATAATTTTTCATTTGTAGTCATAGGTGTTCTTACCGGTTTAGAGTTCTCCATCCCAAATTTCTTTAGTAACTCCTTTAAGTACTTGGATTAACTCAAGAATATACCTTTATTAGTCTGTGAAATCTGCAATCCTAAAAAGAATTTTACTTCTCCAATCATAGACATTTCAAATTCTTGCTGCATTTCAATAGAGAAGTCTTTACACATTCCATCTTCTCCTCCAAAGATTATATCATCAACAAAAACTTCTATAACCAAGATGTCATCATTAGTTACTTTATAGTATAAATTTTTGTCAGCATTACCTTTAGAAAAACCAATCTTCAAAAGACACTTATCTAATCTAGCATACCAAGCTCTTGGAGCTTGCTTCAACCCATACAAAGCTTTCCTTAATCTGCAAACCATATCTTTGTTTTCTGTCAAAGAAAATCCATCAGGTTGTTCAATGTAAACTTCTTCTTCCATATCTCCATTTAGAAATGCACATTTGACATGCATTTGATAAACTTTATAGTTCTTATGTGCTACAAAAGCCAAGAATAATCTAATTGCTTCAATCCTAGCTACCAGTGCAAATGTTTCATTGTGATCAATTCCTTCTTTTTGAGAATATCCCTTACACACTAGTCTTGATTTATTTCTGATTACCTTACCATCTTCATTAAGTTTGTTTCTAAATACCCATTTGGTTCAAATTACATTTTCGTCTTTAGGCCAAGGAACTAATGTCCATGTGTTGTTTTTTTCAATTTGTTCTAATTCTTTTTCCATAGCTTTAATCCAATGTTTATCCTCATATGCTTCATTAATTGATGCTAGTTCAATTTGAGAAATAAGACATACCTCTTCATTTTCCAAACTTCCTCTTGTAATAACTCTTTTATATTTGTTTCGAATTATCTAATCTTCAGAATGATTCAATCTTACATACCGGGGTGTCTTTATTTGCTATTGTTCTTCAGTCACAGTGGAATTTTCAGATGATACCAGTGTAACTGGATCTTCATTCTATGTTGATGGGTTCAATTTAGATTCATCTGTCAGAATCTTTGTTGCCAGTTCAGAGTCTATATACCTTGAAGTTCCTCTAAATTGTTCATCAATCTTTACGTTTGTACTCTCAATAATTTTTTGCAATCTTTTGTTAAAACATCTGTATGCTTTTCTCTTAGATGAATAACCAAGAAATATTCCTTTATCACTTCTAGGATCAAATTTTCCAATATACTCATCTCTTCTAATATAGCATTTACTTCCAAAAATTTTAAAATATTTAAGAGTAGGAGTAATACCAAACCATAGTTCATGAGGGGTCTTACCAGTTTCACCTTTGATGTGAACTTTGTTGAATGTATAGACCATTGTACTTACTGCTTCTCTCCAATATACATGTGTTAGATTTGATTCAGACAACATACTTCATGCTGCATTCAAGATAGTCATCTTCTGATTCTATTTACTTCACAGAATGCATTAAATTCCTTAGATGTAAACTCACCTCCTTGATCTGATCTTAGACATTTGATTTTCTTACTGGTTTCATTTTCTACCATTGCTTTGAACAGTTTGAATTTCCCAAGTGCTTTTGATTTTTCTTTGAGAAAGGTAACCCAACACATTCTAGAATAGTCATCAATGATTAGCATGAAATATCTATCACCTTGTAAACTTTTAGTTCTAGCTGGACCACATAAATCAATATGAATTAAGTCAAGAGCATTATTTGATTTTTCTGGAATACTCTTGAAAGTAGCTCTTACTTGTTTTCCAAATTGACATCCCTTACATACTGGATTGTGAGGCTTAACAATCTTAGGTAAATCTCTAACTGCCTTAGTAGTATTGACCTTCACAATGCAATCAAAATTTACATGACAGAGTCTCTTATGCCATAGCCAACTTTCATCAATATGTGCAATCAAACATGTCTTTTCACTGTTATTCAAATGAAAGATATTGCCTCTAGTTTGATTACCAGTTGCAATTTCCAAACCAAATCTCTTCATAATTTTGCATTTTCCATTCTTGAATTATAATTGAAATCATTTTTCAACTAATTGACCAACACTCAAAAGATTATGTTTTAAACCTTCAACATAGTAGATATTATCAGTATTGTGCTTACCACTGAGAGATATTGTACCTTTTCCTTTGATCAAACAAGCTTTATCATCTCCAAATCTAACTAGACCTCCATTATATTCTTGAAAAGTCATCAATTTACTTTTATCACCAGTCATATGATGTGAGAATCCTAAATCAATGATCCATTCATCTTTAATTTCAATTTTAGCTGCCAAGGCATGCTCTACTGGTTGAACAGTAGGTGCCAGTTGATCTTCTATTATAGCAACAAAAACCCATCCATTGTCTGTCAGATCCTCATCAGAATCATCAGTGACTCCTTCATCAGCAAGATAACAAGATTTGTCTTTATTTTTCTTAAATTTGTATCTCTGATATTTAGGGTTAGGTTTGTATGTTCTTCTAGCTTCTTCTCTTAGTCTACCATGTCTATCAGGGCATCTTGAAGCCATATGACCAATCTTATTATAGTTAAAACATTTAAAGGGTTCTTTACCTTCATACTTACTTCCAACTGGACCTTTAGGCATTTTCCTTGCAAATAGTGCTTCAATTTCTTCAAGTTCTTCATTTTCTCTCCTGCTGTCTTCAAGTTCTCTTGCATAAAAGGCTTTCCAATCAGATTTGTCAAATGATGGTGTAGATGACATTGATGCCTTAAAAGCTAAGTTAGTTATTATAGTAGCAACAAGACCAAATTCCTCAATTTCAAAGGTTGATAGTTTTCCAATCAATGTATCCCTAGTTACTGATGTGTTAGGCATTGTTCTTAGTTCATTTATAGTAGTAACTTTCATTTTGTATGCTGGTGGTAATCCTCTTAAAACTTTTAAAACAATTTCATCTTCACTTAAGGTTCCTCCACAACATTTAATACCCAAAACAATTTTATTGACTCTTTCCATAAAAGGAGAAATTCTTTCATCTTCTTCCATTTTCAGATTTTCATGCCTGACCTGGAAGCTTTCAAGTTTTGCAATTTTGACTGTGGAATCTCTTTCATTTAGTGTTTCCAAATGATCCCAAATAGCTTTAGCAGTAGACCTATCTAATAATCCCATGATTTGCTGATCTAATAGTGCGCTCAAGAGTGCTTCTCTTTCCTTGCAATCATTCTCTTCATCTTTAGTTAGATTTGGTGGATTAGGTTGACTTGTAGTAGGAACAGTATAGAAATCCTTTGTAACATCCCAGATATCCTTTCCAATGCAATTCAAATGTGTCTCCATCCTGATATTCCATATCCCATAGTTGGTTACATCAAGTTTAGGACTGTCCTTCCTAAAATAGTTAGAAGACATTGGATCTCCTCAAGCTGTTAAACTTCTACAAAAAGGGGACTATGCTCTGATACCAATTGATAGGTCCCAAAGACAACTGAGAGGGAAGGCGAATCAGTTGTCTAATAAATTTAAACCAAAACAACTTAAACAACTTTAATGCATAATACTGGTGAACTAGTCTTTTATGTGGGTAGATAGTTTTATCAGTTAATTGCAATACCGGTAAGGATTAATGCATGAAACAAAAAGACAAAGTCATCCACAACACATAACACCAATATTTGTATGTGGAAACCCTGTAAGGGGAAAAACCATAGTGGGAAACCTTACCCACAATTAGATGATACTACTGTAGATAGTATGTGTATACAAATGGGGTCTGCACATGCAGAAAGGCCAAGCGCCTAGAGCTCACTGATCAATCACAAATGGGAGTCACACTGACTGCAATTGGATGATTAAATCCAATATGGATGTACTGCTTAGATTAGCATCTTTCTATGTTGGATTCAGTACCGGTGTAGTTCTGCTTTTCTTCATAAAAACCCTCCTTCAATCTTCAAATGATGTATGCATGTATAGCTCGACTTATTCTTGCATATACCTTCACACAATTCCTTTTTACATTCCACATCCGATCTTACAAATAAGATCTTACATTTATACCATAACCTAAGACCAATAGTAGGTCAGCTCTAAAGGATATTACAATAAAATCAATTTAAAAAAATAATGTTCGATGCAATAACTGATTCAACATGTCGACTTGATGCATTTACAACAATAATAAAACATCTCCATAGTGTGTCGTGTTGATCTGGAATAGATAAGCCTGTCGGTGCTTATCCTAGACCTATTTGCTGGTAACAACAAATCTCCAAGAGAAAGTGTTCAAATGATGTCTTTGACATAACCAGATGTTTTCCATGACATTCCAAGTGTCGGTGATCATTATATCCTACCAGTGTACTAGATACCAATGACTGTGCATAAGTCACTTGCTGGTGAATGTTGCTGATTCTCCAAAGTGCTAGAGTTGATAAGTGTTAGTAGGTGTTGACATCAATGACAAAACCATACCAAAATACCAACACCCACAAGGGTTGAGCCCAACATGTTAATCCAAGAAATGAGTTAGAATGAGATGACAAATTACCAAGTGAACATATTAGATCATATGCATTGGAATAAGGCAATGAAATTAAATGAAAATATTTTTATCATATGCATATCCACCTCTCAAATTGTATTATTTAGTTTGATAAGAGAATGGGATAAAGAACTAAGGAGCACATAAATACCATTATATAAGAGGTGAATATTCCTATGCTAGTTGCATTAAGATTTTATGAAAGAAACACAACCCTCTCTAGGTACAATACTTGAAAGATTGATAGCAGTCTCTCTGCCATTAGCCAAAAGGAGGGTCAATTGACAGTAAGGACACAAAAGAAAAATCCATCAAAGAGTATCATGAAGGGATCTTCATCAAATATCATAGTCATGGAAACCTTTATATCATAGCCATGGTTTGAATGCATATCACAGAGATCACAATGTTCATGAGCTAAGGGTTTGACAACCAAGGGTTATTGGTGTGTTAGAAGGAAAACTTCAGGCCAATGACACACTTTCAGGGATATAGAAAAAGATGGTCATATTTGATCATGAGTAGCCTTTGACAGAGACAAACAAAATCATAGTAACATAATGCAAAGATAGTAAGGAAGAATGGATTCTAGTCCCTCTAATCATAAGTCAACGTAAGTGTTGCCATTATGTTGTCATTGATGTCAACCGGTATAGGATGACAACTGACATAGAAGATTGATGAGTAGTGATGTCATTAATGAATACTAGAAATGGTGTCATTGATATCCTCTAGCATAGTAGGTCAATGGTAAGGAAGAGAAGGTCAGAAAGCATATTGGCCATTGGAGTCACCAATACACAAGTTAGTGTTGACTTGTGTTGAAGACATAAGGATTGCAGACCGGTAAGAGACATGTTGGCAGTGAATGGTTGTCACCAATAAGAGAGAAGGATGCTAGGTGGTTGATTGTGATAAAGAGGGGGAATGTTACCTAAATTACATCAACACCGGAGGAGAAGTATGTGCAGTCCATCAATATGTTATTAGATGTCAATCCACAAGACTCCCACCAAATGAAGAAAAGATTGATAGAGAATGTGTTGATTCAGTAAGCAATGATGACATATGGGAAAGCTACTAGGTCATATATCAAGTTGAAGATGCATCTACTCCTAAGGGATGTCACATTAATACTAGCAGGTGGCATAGATCCTTTCCCACTAGTAAGTGGTAATACCTTTCTTATCCTATAGTATACATGGCATACATCATGGCTCCTTGGGATAAGACAACCAAAGTAAGCCAAAGCAGGTGATTGGATGTATAGACTGGATGGCCATTGTGGATGGTGAGGAAGCTTCTTGAGTTTGAAATTACACATGTGCATGTGATCAACATGTGAATACATAATGTGTTCTATTGGGATAGAGAAGCAAGAGTTAAGATGATGTGTTTGCCACCATGGAAAACTAGTTGAGAGGAGAACTAATCAAATGAAGATGGGGCTCTATAGTTGCACACATGGAGTTACTAAGATGCAGATGAAGAAAGGTGTTTCCTCAGATGCATAGTAGTTGGAGGTTGATGGCATGAAGTCATCAAGAGTGCCAATTGGTAAACAAGGATACTGGTATGTAGCCAAGTAAACAAAGAGACAAAAGTGAAATGCTCTAAATTAGATGAAGGTGCACATGGTGAGTCACTCTAGATACCTACTAGGGACTGGTGTGTTTTAATGAATAGGTAAACATAATATATTGACAAGATAGAGAAGGCAATAGCAAGAAGGTTAATAGGTAAGGTATGGTACACCAATGGGGTTAGAGAACCATTAAGAAAGATGAACTGGTAGTATGAAGCAGACACTAGTTGTGTGTTGTTGGTTGATGACCAACCCTATCTAACAAAAGAGGTCTAAGTTAAGATGGATATCGATAGAGGTGCCATGTGGAGTTGAAGTGAAAAACATGCACAGGTCAGTGAAGTGTGTTGGTGAGGTTGTTGGTGATTGGTCTGGAATTTAATGGGAAGAGTGTAGCTCGAGGGATGATAGCAGAGGTTTGCAACTCAAGATCAAGAAAATAGAAGAGATCTAGGATAGACTGATCTAGCAGATAGAAGTAGGTGAAGAAAACCGGCTAACCATTTATTGTGTCTGACCAAGGGATGAGTCAATAGATTGAATGTAGGTCACGTAGGAAATAGAGTGTGCACTGGAAGGCATGTTAATGATGGAGATGTGCAGGTAGTTATCTCTAAGATCAGATTTGATGAGATACAACTAGATTTGGTATGCCTCTTGATTGATGGATAAACCCTAATCAAGCCAATGTTTGAATCATGTTTTGGTGGGAAATCTCTTCTATAAATATGTAGACTAAAGTTTGAAGTGATGGATGTTGCATGGAAGAGTGATGTCGAAGAAGTGAGTGGAACCAAAGGGGTAATTAGTTGTATAAATTCATTAAAGAATAGAGTAAGTAAATGTTGGTAAGGCTAAACTGGTAAGAGGGTTTAACAAAGAGTTAAAGCGATAGAGTCCATAGTAACTAGTGAGCAACAAAAGAGGATAAGTGCAAGGGGGAACTAGTAGTGTTCAAGCCAGGAAGAAGGCAGCTCAGAGTGAATTAGCTATGAGTGTATGTGGCAGAGAAGATCCGATAGGAACATAACAGAGCAAACATAAAAGGGTAAACTAAATAACTGGTAGTCAAGTAAAGAGTCTATTAGATGAACAACCTATAGAGCCTGAGTTGGCAAGAGAGTAGTAAAGACAGAAGGTGGTAGCAGTGAATGAGACTAAGTGTGAACTAGTAGAGAGGAGGTTGAGGTGAAGACAGAGGATACTACTAGTAAAGTAAAGGAGAAGGGAAACCGGTAGAGAGATTTCTCATGAGTGGTTATATAACTCATTTGTAACTAGGCTATTACTCTTGTACTTGATATTGATCTTTTCAGATCATTTAAGTTGGTGCTCAGCATAGGGGTTGCAGCTCCTTGGGCTAGTACCCTAAATTAGTATTGGTTGGTACTCCTTTGGGTTGGTGCCCACAAACTATTAGGGGTTGGTGCCCTAAAAGGTTGTAATACATTGTTTTGATTGTGAGGCTGTATTGGAGCAGTAGAATCCAACAACATTTCTCACTGAGGTTTTTTCCATCCTGGGTTTTTCTTGTATATACCAGTGTTCATGTGATGTGCATTTGTGTGTGATTGCATTTTTATATCTTTCCTTATCTTACCAGTAGGTTAACTTGGCATTAGGATTGATAACCAATAATCATTCTTTGTATTAAGAGGTTAATAAATTGGAAATCGATGATTCACCCCCCCTCTCAGTGGCATCTCATGTCCAACAATTGGTATTAGAGCATAAGTTCTTGGTTAGATAAAAATTTTCTAGCTTGGGTAGATTTTGGTATTAGGACACAATGGTTAAGTTTGAGCCAATCCCAGCTCCTTTGTTTGATGGGTCAAATTACTCTATTTGGAGTTGTAGAATGGAAGTCCACCTATCCTCCCTAGGGTTTGATGTTTGGATGTCAATTGTGAATGGTCTCCCTAGTCATGTTAGTCCTCCCATTGGTGCTGATAAAAAAAGAAGAAATGGGTGCAATGAAGAAGCAATGAAGGCCATATTCAGTGGACTATCTGGTGATGTTTCTTCACAGATGGACAGGTGCAGATCTGTAAAGATATTGTGGGATTGATTGAAAAATCTCTATGGTAATGAGCCTACCATTGTCGGATTAGTTTGTGAAAACAAGAAAATCAATGTAGCAAATACATGTGTAGGTGTTGAAGGTAGACCAATCAGCTACTACAACATTTTTTATGATGAGGAAACTCATCTCTTCATGGCCCAAGAGACAGAAAATGAGGAGCACACATAAGATGGTAATAAGGCAAATAGAACCCCCTGACAAGATGTGTTTGGTAGTGATGAAGAAGATGGAGAAGAAGAAGATGATGAAGTTGATCTAGAAGGTGAGTTGCTAAGTTCCCTTGATGAACCAAGAATTGTTAGGAATTAGTTTAAGAATTACAAGAAATTAGTTCGTGAAGAATGTAGTCGGTTGAGAACATCCCTTGAAGAGTCAAATAAAAATGTTTGCATGTTAACTACCCAACTTGAAGAGGCCAAAATAATGATTGATGAATTGAAATCAGTCTTGGATACCAGGGAGAGAATATTTGAAGAACTGCAACTAGAAGTGGATACAAAGATTAAAGAATGTCAGAACCTAAAACCTAAAATGGAGAACATTAGAAAAGACCTTGAGAAGTGTGAGGATGAAATCAAGGTAGTAAACAAGTATGATGGCAACATTGAGGCCTTGGATAAAATGTTGAATCAACAAAAATATTCCAAGGATACCAGAGGATTAGAATATGCTTCTAGTGAATGCTCCACAAGCAAGGCTACCCCCAATAAAGATATTCTTTTTGTCTCCTTAAATGGAAAGAACAAGGGCCAAACCTTCATAGTTAGAAATGATCCAAAGAAGAAGACTAATCTAACTACAACTGATGAAGACGTGAAGAAGAATACCAGTACTACAAGGAAGAATAATGTAGATGCAAAAGGAAAAGGGAAGCAGAGAGAAGAAAACTTCACTAGTAGCAAGAACTTGAAAAAGACAGTCTAGAAGACCACCTACTGGTAGAGGACAAAGGAATGTTGCTATACTCAAGTCAAGACAAGTGTGGAAAAAGAAGGGATCAGATGAAAGAGCTACAAAGTAGGGACAACCTAGGATCGATACCTAAAGAAGAAGAAATGGAGATACTATACTAGTAAGATCTTCTCATGCATGGAAAAATAAATTTGTAAGTCATATGACATCCTTTACCGGTTACTCCTTCTCATGCAAAGATTATGGTCATAGGGATGATGAATGCATAAAGAGGCCTAGAAATAAGAATGTAGTCTATCCAAGAAGTAATGCATATGGCCATTGTATGCCCAGCTATAGAAACATGCATAGATTTGGTCCTATGCATAATAAGAAGAGTCCATTTGCTACCTTAATAAATGTAAACTATGTATGTTATAACTCCAATGGACTTGGCCATAGAGAGTTTGAATGCAAGAAGAAGAACTTGCACTCATATGGTAGCCAATATAGCGGCTATGCTCAACATAGAAATGGATATAGATCATATGGAGGTCAAAGAACTACATGGACCAAAAGGATATTTATTCTTGCATGATCAAGGGGTCCACTAGTTCTGTTAGTAGGTTACAATGGCATGACCATAAGAAGATGGTCTAACCAGTTTCATAGAAGGTCCCCCAATCATGCGTGTGGCATGAATGTTGTTTTCTTATAAAGCAATGTCTCTAGTCATGTGGAAAAATCTAGCAAAGAAAGGACCCATCAGAAAAAGAAGGTAAGACCTACTCCCAAGACTAAAAATGGAAGAAGAATGAGACCAAGTTGGTATGGAGGAAGAAGCAAGAAGATGCAACCATGGACCGACACTATGGATTCAATACATAGGTGTTATCTCCTAAGGCTTAAAGGAGATGGAGGACCTTAGAGGGACTAGTACAATTGACCATATCATTCACCCCCTTAGTAGAAGAGGACAAGTGGAGGAACAAGTTTCTATCAGTATGAAGAAAGGAAATGAGAAGATAAGTGTGTGTAGTGGCTTCCTTGGCTACACATCTACAAATAAGAGATGGATCACTACTACATGTGTCAATGTATGGAAAATTTGCAATTGAGATTAGAAGACAATTGACACAAGAAGATGGGAGTTAGATGAAGGTACTCCGGTAGAGATAATGGATCGACATGGGAAACTGGTATGTGCAATAGGTTACCAGTATGTATACTAACCAGTACTATAGGTTGTGTAAGAAAATGAGGTCTCAGATCATTGCATTAACTCTAGTAGTATGGATTGAGGTGTTTATGTCTCAGGTGGTACTAAAAATGTCTTGAATGACATATGTTGTCCCAGTAGTTAATTTGGTATGCATGCATCCTTTTTGGCTAACTGGTTTGACTTATGGCATGATAAAGATATTATATGGCATTGTGTACACCTAGGATCATGTCATTTGTTGTGGTGGATAGAATGGAGCTGATAGATCATCATTTGATCACATATGTACAACTCAACCGGTATATGGTGCAGATTAGAGCTCTATTTTTTAACCTGATAGGTAATGAGGACCTGAGATGCATGACTTAGGGGGAGTTGACAACCATGTTTTATGATTTGTATTAGACTTGCTAGACACATAGGGTGTGCAAGTGTCTATGGTTGTACCAGTATGATTATGTATTTTAAGATTGTGAGATATTTCAATGCCTATTCAATTGAAATCACAACTAGAACACCATGAGTGTTGCCTAAAAAGAGGGAGAGTTACTGCACAAGAGAACCTGCATTTGGTATTAGAAGAGATACAATTAGTATGAGTGTTATCATGAACAATTGGTATCAACATTTTGGGGTCAGAATGGCTTTTGCATATCAATGGGATATGATGTAGTTTGACTGGTAGGTATGTTGCTTTCACTAACACATGTGTCTTCAATTGGTTTTAGACTTATATATGCTTGTGTTTCTGGTTTGCATATACACATGGTTGCTAAGAAATTAGTCTTAGTTGATGGTTGATCCCTCCATCTCAAATGATGTGATTTGAGAGGATGCAAAGTATGAAGGTAAAATGAGAAGATGCATCTGGTAGAGAAAAAGGGGAGAAAAAACTTTGTCAGTACCTGGTAGACACAAGGAGGAGAGAAACCTTGATGGTGCCCTTTGCCATTGTTGTCAAAGGGGGAGAGAGAGATTTGTAGTATGTTGGATACTACATGTGTTGAAATAAATGCCAAAGGGGGAGATTGTTGGTATTGTGTTTTCATTGATGTCAATTAGTATATGATGGCAACGGGCATAGGAGATTGATGAGAAGCATTGTCATTGATGTCCTCTGGTAGAGTAGGTCATCGATAAGGGAGATAAGGTCAGCTAGCATATTGGCCATTGGAGTCACAAGTACACAAGTTAGTGTTGACTTGTGTTGAAGACATAATGATTGTAGACAAGTAAGAGACATGTTGGCAGTGCATGGTTGTCACCAACAAGAAAGTAAGATGATGGGTGGTTGATTGTGATAAAGAGGGGGAATGTTATGCAAATCACATCAACATCAGAGTAGAAGTATGTGCAAGCCATCAGTATGCTATTGTATGTCAATCTATAGGACTCCCACCAGATGAAGAAAAGTTTGACAGAGAATGTGTTTCTTCAGTAAGCAAGGATGGCATATGGGAAACCTGCCAGGTCATATGTCAAATTGAAGATGCATCTACTCCTCAGGGATGACACATTAATACCAGTAGGTGACATAGATCCTTTCCCATTGGTAAGTGGTAATACCTTGCTTATCCCATAGTATACATGGCATACATAATGACTCCCTAGGATAAGACAACCAAAGGAAGCCAGACAAATGATTGGATGCACAGACTAAATGACCATTGTGGATGGTAAGGAAGCTTCTTGAGTTTGAGATTGGAGATGTGTATGGGATCAACATGTGAAGACATAATGTGTTCTATCAAGACACAAAAGGAAGAGTTAAGATGATGTGTTTTCCACCTTGGCAAACTGGTTAAGAGGAGAACCAGTCAAATGAAGATGAGTATTTGTATTTGCACACATGGAGTTACTACGATGCAGATGGAGAAAGGTGTTGCCTCAGATTCATAGCAATTAGAGGTTGATGGCATGAAGTCATCAAGAGTGCCAACTAGTAAACAAGGATACCAATATACAACCAAGTGAACAAAGAGACAAAAGTGAAGTGATCTAAATCAGATGAAGGTGCACATGGTGAATCACTCTAGATACCTACCGAGGACTGGTGTGTTTTGATGACTGGGAAAACATGATATACCAAAAAGATAGAGAAGGTGATGGAAAGAAGGTTAATAGGTAAGGTATCATGCACTAAGAGGGTTAGAGAACTGGTAGGCAAGATGAACCAGTAGTATAAAGCATACACTGGTTGTGCATTGTTGGTCAGTGACTAGGTCTAGCCGATATAAGAGGTCTAAGCTAAGATGGATACCGACAAAGGTGCCACATGGAGTTGAAGTGGAAAACATGCACAGGTCGGTGAAGTGTGTCGATGAGGTATTTGGTGGTTGGTGTGGCATTTAATGGTGATTGTGAAGCTCAAGGGATGATAGCAGAGGTTTGCGGCTCCAGAACAAGAAGACAATAGAAATCTAGGATAGACTGATCTAGCAGATCAAAGTAGGTGAAGCAAACTACCTAACCATTTATGGTGTCAGACCAAGAGATGAGATAACAGATTGAATGCAGGTTATGTAGAATAGAAAGTGTGCACTAGAAGACATGTTAATGATAGAGATGTGAGGTAGTCATCTCTTAGATCAGATCTGATGAGATATGATTGGATTTGGTATGCCTCTTGATTGATAGAGAAACCCTAGTCATGCCAATATTTGAATTGTGTTTTGGTAGGAAATATTTACTATAAATATGCACACTAAAGTTTGAAGTGATGGATGCTACATCGAAGAGTAATGATGGTAAAGTGAGTGAAACCAAAGGGGTAATTAGTTAGAGAAATTTATTGAAGAATATAGTGACTTAATATTGGTAAGGGTAAACTAGTAAGAGGGTTTAACAAGTAGTTAAACCAATAGAATCCATAGTAACTAGTGGGAAGCAAAAAAGGCTAAGTGCAAAGGGAAACCAGTGGTGTTCAATCTAGGAAGAAGGCAACTCAAAGTGAAGTAGCCATGAGTGTATATGGCAGAGAAGACTCGATAGGCACACAATAGGGAAAAGATAAAGTGAGAAGATGAGTAACTGGTAGTCAAGTGCAGAGTCTATCAAACAAACAACTGATAGAGCTTGAGTTGGCAAGAGAGAAGTAGAGACAAAAGGTGGTAGCAATGAATGACATTGAGTGTGAATTGATAGAGAGGAGGCTGAGGTGAAGACACAGGATACTACCAGTAAAGTTAAGGAGAAGGGAAACTGGTAGAGAGGTTGCTCATGAGTGGTTACAGAACTCAATTGTAACCAGGCTATTACTCCTATACCTAATATTGTTCTATGTAGATCACTGAGTTGGTGCCCTAAAAGTTTGTAATACATTGTTTTGATTGTGAGGCTGGATTGGAGCAGTAGACTCCAACAACATTTCTCATCGAGGTTTTTCCCATCCTAGGTTTTCCACGTATATGCCGGTGTCATGTGATGTGTATTTGTGTGTACTTGCATTGTGATATCTTTTCTTATTCTACCTATAGGTTAACTTGGCATTAGGATTGATAACCGGTAATCATTCTTATTATTAAGAGGTTAATAATTTGGAAACCACTGATTTACCCCCTCTCAGTGGCATCTCGTGTCCAATAATAAGTCACATGTTTGAAGATTATCTTTTATGCTTAAAAGATTTAGTAAATGCCAACCATTTGCAATGATTGAAGACATGTCAAACTAAAGTTAAAGAGAATAAATTTAGGTGAAGTTATCACATCAATAGTAGAAAAAAATAATGATCACTATCATATGGTTTTAGATTCTAAGCAAAAAATGGACCACAAATATAATGAACAATGACTATCAAAGTAGAAATCGAAACATTTGTGAGGATAGCCATGAACAAGAAGAACCAGAAATTCATGATACAATCTTCTTGACAATCATTAAAGACCCCTAAGAGAGTTACTAGATTTGGAGTGAATAAGAGATGGTTACAATAGTCACAAACAATGGTATATCTCAAAGATAAGTAGTCCTTGTAGCACATAATGGACAAAAGAAAATGGTATTTTCCATGTTTAAAAATTCCAAGTACAATCAAAGGCCTTCATGAAAATTATTAGAGCTATTAAACAAGTAGAGTTATAGTCAATAATAGCCAAAGAGTCAATGAATAAACCCATGAGTTAATAGACAGTGATTAAGCTTCTCTACAATATACTTATGACAACAAAATATAGTCATCATGATTGTTGAGAAGCCAAGAGCAGGCCAACATTCTCAAAAGATAAATCACAGGGCAAGGTACAACATCTACAACAAATGAACATTAGTATTATTTGTTACTTGATGTAATGATCAAAGGCATTAGAAGTATCACAAACCTGAGAGGAGAAAAGAATGATTGTTTTGAGGCTTAAATTATAGTCTTAGTTAAAAAAGTTTTACATGAGCATACATGGTAAAAGAGAATGATGATGGAAGGAAGTTAAACATTTGTGAATGATTTCTTATAGTTGAAGTCTTGATAGTCATAATGGGCTCTTCTCAAACATTAGCAAAAATATAGTCAATATTGACCATTATTCAAAGAATCAACCCATCAAAATAGTTCCATATGTGGAGCAGACATCAAAGATATTAAAAAAAAAACTTAGGGGCAAATCAGTTAAAGACATAGAATAAAGATAGTCTAAGACAATAACGATGCACCAAATAATACTATGCATAGGCAGAGACAATCACAATGCAGGAAATTCTCAGTGACAAGACACCTGTAGCAAATTAAGACTAAAGACATAGATTAGTAGCAGCCGAGGATGGACTCTCATGACACAAAGATAGTTTATAGATGTAGGGATAATGAAGAACAAAGGTCAATTTGGCAAACCACTAGTAGTAAGAAATTACTAAGCACAGGGCAAAAAAGAAGATAATATATTGTACATCAAGAGTTTACCAGTAATAGGAAAGAGCATGAATCTCAATAAGATAATCTTTTTAAGAAAGAATTTGCATCAACTAGAAGCAAACCTTCATTATGTTCTATAAAACCTACTTAGTTTGGCAATTTTTCTATCTTTTCTAGACAAAGAAGTGTTGTCATTGATGTCAACTGGTATGGGATGATTACTGGTAGAAGAGAAGTATGTGCAACACTGTCATGAAGAAGTACAAAATGAGATATCTTGGATATCACTTTGTGTTGCAAGACACCAACAAGGTAAGGAAGAGAATGTCATGAAATGGATGACCACTAGTGTAACTAGTACACAAGTTAGTGCCTAACTTGTGTGGATGAGATGAGTAGGTTACCGATATAGTATATCACTAGTAAGGAAAGGATATCAACTGGTATGTGATGTGCTAACAATGAGAAGAATGCTTGGATGGTGTTTGTGATGAAGAGGTAGAATGTTACTTGAATCGCATCTACACTAGAAGAGAAGTGTGATTAGGTCACTAGATTGCTAGTGTAAGAATAACTAGCAAGACTCCCACTAGATGAAGCCTCTATGTTCAAGATGGCATATGTCACATGGTTGATGTATCTTTTTGCCAAGGATGTCATAATTGTACCGGCAGAATGATTCCCCGTGATAGGCACATGATTGAATGTAGAGACTGGATGAACAAGTGGAAGATGAAGGATGATGACATGAGATTAGAAATGGACACCGGATAAGAAAGGCATGCTACAGGGACATTGAAGGAAGTATGAGATGTTGATATGGTGTGTGTGTCATCTTAACAAACTAGTTGAGAGGAGAACTAGTTTGAGGAAGAAGGATGCTAGTGAGTTTGCAAAAATATGCATGATGATACCAAAATGCTAAAGGAATATTGATGCTGAATACCTAGAGTGTGATGACTCGATGTCATCAATGTATTTGACTAACAAAAAGGAATGTATTCTATCCACCAGCTGAGCAGTGAAGTGAAGACATAAGGGTTATATCAACAAGTTAGAAAAGGTGATGCTAGGAAGGATAACCGACAAGCTGTTATGTGTCGGAAGGGTTTGTTAATCGGTATATGAAACCGGTTATATATTTGGTCACCACTTAGGATTGATGATGATTAGTGAGTATCAAACTGACACTGAGACAGGGGTGAATCAGTACAAGCACAAAAATGTTTCCTGAACCGGTTTGATTGTAGACTATAAACTATTGGCAATCCCTAACAATAGTCTGAACTAGATTACTATCGGTTAAACATAGTACAACTATAAAAGACATGAACCGGTCAATCTTCTTAGCTTTCCATACAACCTACTCCCTCATTTCCACTTTGTCCTTATGCATAAATAGATAATCTATCATCAAAGATACAATGATTTACCACTAAACAAGAAATAACAAAACATCACATGAAAGAGGCATCACACATGAAACACATATTTTTTCACATGGAAACCCAACTGGGAAAAACCATGGTGGGGATGAATACCCACAAGCTATTTTTGAACTCTTTAGAAGTCCACTCTATTAGGAGCTAGGTTCGGTTAAAGACTGTTACAATAGGTTCTGTTAGGAACCGATCCTATTAGGGATCACCCGGTTAAGGGTTAAACCCTATTAGAAGTTACCTTGTTAGAGGATTTTATGAACTCAATGGCTTTGAGTCACCTTGTTAAAGGATTTACAACAAGTTGGTTAAAGCTACCTTGTTAAGGGATTTTCCAACTGTTGAAGTGGTTAGAGATCAACAAGTATCACAATGATCTAGTAATAGCACTCAATACCAATGCAGATCCGCTTTAGTTCCTTCCTTCTACACACACTATGAAGCTATCAATCCTCTCAAGTGGTCTAGCAAGAATCATGTATCTTTGCACATAGATACACACACAACTTTTTCCAACAACCTCAACATGAAACACCACATCGAACATATAGGAAACAGATAGGTCGGTAGCATAAAACCTAAACCCTAAACACTTCGGTTGAGAAATTTAGTCAGTTCAATCCTGACCATTGAACACATTGCATTTGAATACAATGGTCTTGAACAAATCTCAAGATATTCTCCATCGTTCGTTCTTCACCACTTCTTGGAGGCGATAACCCATCACACGTTCTCCACCATTTGCAGATACTTCACACATTCCTAAAGTAGATAGGATCAATCTCCTTCATGCAAGATCCTTCACGTGCACAAGGCTAACGTGGTGATATGATCTGACCTCCATTACAATGCTCACTTCAACTGAAAACCCTGATACTAAGACTACCAACCGGTAGTCAAGCCATATGAACCCTTGATACAAAACATTCCATATATAGGTTCCCATTCTGACATACCGGTTCCAATTCAGAACATCATATCGGTCCTCTTGTTCTCTTTTTGGCATACCGGTTCACTTGGACAAGCATACTACTCCACTTTTTTACATATGTCAGTTCTCAACATCATACCAATTCTCTTTGTTAGGTGCTTAACTTCAATATACCAGTTCACTCAGCATATTGACATCAATGACAACATATAGTATTAACATGTCATCATACTTTGTACATATGCCAACAATCTCCCCCTTTGGCATTGTTGGCAATATACAAATATATCTCTCTTTCTACATCACATCTTCTCCCTATTTCTGAAGATATCTTCTTCGCTTCACATCTTCTCCCCCTTTGACAACAATGCCAAAGTGGAGGCACAAGCTGCGTTGTTCCAGTATGTTGCTCCCTCTGAGGAGTAGCATCCTGCAACACATCAATCCTAAAACAATATATCAATGGAAGACTTGACTGATGTGGAGTGTAGACTTTTAATTTACCTCTTGAAGGGGCAACACCCCTAATTCACCTCTCAAATAGGTAAAGGTAGCCTTCACTAGAGGCTTGGTGAAAATGTCTGCTAACTGCTCCTTACTGGAAACATGTTCCAATACCACCTCTTTGTTCTGAATCTTTTCCCTTAAGAAATCATACTTGAGTTCAAAGTGCTTGGTTCTAGCATGTAAAACCAAATACTTGGAAATGTTAATTGCACTTGTATTGTCACAGAATATACTTACCAGTTCAAATACAAGAACTTTGAAGCCATTCAATACATGCTTCATCCAAATAGTCTGGGTGCAGTTCATAAAAGTTGCAACATACTCCACTTCTGCTATCGACTAAGAGACACAACTCTACTTTTTACTCATCCATGAGACCAGTCTACCACCGAGAAAGCATGCACCACCAGTTGTGCTCTTCCGGTCATCCACATCACCAGCCCAATCAACATCTATGAACACTTTCAGGTTGGAATAACTATTGTATGGCTACCATAGTCCATAGTCAATAGTTCCCTTCAGATATCTAAGAATCCTCTTGACTGCTACTAGTTGAGATTCTCTTGGGCTTTTCTGAAACTGAGCAATAATACCCACTGCATGTGCAATGTACGGTCTGCTCTACACTACATAATGCAACTTACCAATCATTGATCGGTATTCCTTCTCATTTACCAATGCTGAGTCATCTTCTTTTGATAGTTTACAATTGGTCACCATTGGTGTACCAACTAGTTTACCATCTTCCATGCCAAAGGTCTTCAACACCTCTTTGACATACTTGGATTGAGTAAAAAAGATTCCATCTTTCATTTGCTGAATTTGCAGTCCAATGAAGAACTTAATCTCCCTTATGAGTGACATTTCAAATTCCTTCTTCATCTCATCTGCAAAGTCATGACTCATCCTGTCATCACCACCAAAGATTATGTCATCAACAAATACTTCAAAGATTAGAATCTGATCTCCTTCTGATTTCAAGTAGATATTGTTATCTTCACTTCTTCTTTCAAATCCAATCTTCACAAGATGGGAGTGCAAGTGTTCATACCATGCTCTTGGTGCCTGCTTCAGTCCATATAAGGCTTTATGTAGCCTACACACCATTTCACTATCTTCTGATAAGGAAAACCCATCTGGTTGCTCTATATACACCTCCTCTTCAAGTATTCCATTTAAAAATGAAAATTTTACATCCATTTGGTATACCTTGAATCCTTTAAAAGTTGCATATGCAAGAAGCATACGAACTCCTTACAATCTTCCTACTGGAGCAAAGGTTTCTCCATAGTCTTCTCCTTCTTCTTGGGTATATCTTGTACATACTAGTCTGGCTTTGTTCCTTACCACTCTACCATCCTCATTTAGCTTATATTTGAAAACCCATTTGGTTCCAATGATATTTTTATGCTTCAATCTAGGTACCAAAGACCATGTACCATTCTTTTCTATCTGATCAATTTCCTCCTCCATAGCCTTGATCCAATCTTCATCTTTATGTGCCTCTTTGAAAGATTTTGGCTCAAATTCAAAGATCATACTAGAGCTTTCTCTGACCTTTCTTCTTGTAAGAATTCCTGCATCTTTGTCTCCTATGATCTGCTTTGGATCATGATTGAGTTTGACATACCTAGGTATGTTCTTAACAACTTCCTCTTGCTTTTCTTCATCATCCTCATCTTCATCAGCATCAGCATCTACTGGTGTAGTAGTACAATTACTGGTACTAGGATGATATGCAACTGGTTCCCAGAAAGTTACTACTGGTTCATCTCCTACTTGCTTACTATCGATTCCCTTCGATTTCTCAAAGTTTTCATCAATCCTAATATTGATGCTTTCAACGATTCTCTAAGTCCTATTATTGAAATATTTGAGAGCTTTACTTTTTGTGGAATATCCTAGGAATATTCCTTCATCACATTTTGCATCAAACTTTCTTTGATGTTCACTCCTCTTGATATAGAATTTGCTACCAAATACTCTAAAGTAGCTTACCATAGGTATCTTACTAGTCCAGTACTCATAAGGAGTCTTATCCTTCCCTTTCTTGATGAGTACGTGGTTCATTATGTAGACTACAGTGCTCACCACTTCTCTCCAAAAGGTGTGAGCGACCTTTCCTTGGATCAACATAGTTCTAGCCACTTCAACCATAGTGTGGTTGTTTCTCTCGGCTAGGCCATTCTGCTATGGAGTCTGGGGGGTAGATAGTTGAATTCACTGAAAGTGAATTCCCCTCCTTGATCATCTCTAAGGAATTTGATTCTTCTACCACTTTCCTTTTCTACCAGTGCTTTGAAAGCTTTGAACTTTCCAAAGGCTTCAGACCTTTCCTTCAAGAATGTGACCCACATCATTCTTGAGCAATCATGTATAAGAATCATAAAATACCTATCTCCCTGCACACTCCTAGTTTTCATAGGAGCACACAAATCAGTATGTACAAGATCAAGTAAGTTGTCAGCAGTGAAAGATTTACCTTTGAAGGTTGAGGAAGACATTTTCCCCAGTTGACACTCTCTGCACAAAGGATTTTCTAGTTTGCTCAGCATCAACAGTCCTCTAACTGCCTTGATCTTACTGGCCTTTACTATGTTATCAAAGTTTACATGGTAGAGTCTCTTATGCCATATCCATCTATCATCAAACTTAGCCATAAGACATGTACTTATATTTGCATTCAGCTGAAATAAGTTACCTTTGGTCTACATACCGGTGGCCATCAGTTCATAATTCTTTCCTTTGATTTTTCACACTCCATTTTTGAATTCTAGAGTGAGTCCACTATCATTCAACTAGGAAACACTCAATAGATTGTGTCTGAGACCTTCCACCCAATACACATTGTCAGTATTGCTCTTTCCATTCAGAGAGATGGACCCTCTACCTTTGACCATAGATGGTGCATCATGACCAAAACAAACCACACTACCATCGTACTCTTCCAGAGATATAAACTTTCTCCAATCACCAGTCATATGGTGAGAACAACCACTATCAATAATCCACTCATTGGAATTATCAAAGAGGGAGGCAAGAGCCTTCTTGTCTGACACATCCTCCTTGACTACAACAAACACAATATCTTCATTTTCTTCATCTTCTGATTCCTCATCTTTGACACCTTCATCAACTGCTACAAAACAGTTTCTCCAGTTTCCTCCTTTGAATTTCTTGAACCTTTTCTGTTTGTTCTTGTTGTCACCATTAGGACAGTTCCCTTAGGAAGTCTCTTAGTAAGAAGAGCTTCAAATTCTATTAGAATCTCCTCATCATCCATTTATCTGCTCTATCTTGGTTCACTACTGGTGCTTGCTTCTTTTCCTTTTCTGGATGGTGTAGTAGATGCTCTAAAAGTTGATTCAGTCTTCTGAACACTGCCATCAAAACTATTTAGCTCATAGGCTATTAATTTTGCAATGATGGAGTCTAGGGGTACCTTAGTCTTGTCTATTGACCTCAACTCCTGAATAGAAGCAACCTTTATTGCATAGACCAATAATAAGGACCCAAGGACTTTACTAATAATAGTAGAATCTTCCATTTTCCCTCCTACACTCTAGATGTCTCCAACAATAGTCTTGATTCTTATTCCATATTGTTGAATGGTCTCACCTTCAACCATCCGTATGTCTTCAAACTTCCCTCTAAGGCCTTCTTCCTTAGCTTGTTTTACATGCTCATCACTGCCATAGATATTCTCAAGAGTATCCCATACTTCTTTGGGATTTTCTTTATCCTGGACATCGATAAACTCAATGTCTGATAAGCTACTGATTAGGGCTTCCATGACTTGCCCATTCTCCCGGATCTCTCTCTTTTGATCATCGATGAGAGTAAAAGCATAGCTCCAGTGTTGAGCACCCATGCTTCTGATGTATATCTTCATTCTATCTTTCCATATTTTTAAATTGTCTTTGTTGAACTTTGGACCTTCCCTCTTCATCATTATAATAGGATCTTTCCCTCAAGCGGTTAAGCTTACAACACAAAGGACCTAGAGTGAGCTCTGATACCAATTGATAACTCAATGATGAATAATGAGTACCAAACCGGTACTGAGAGGGGGGGGTGAATCAGTACAGGCACAAAAATGTTTCCTGAACTGGTTTGATTGCAGACTGTAAACTACTAGAAATCCCTACCACCGGTCTGAACTAGATTACTACCAGTTAAACACAGTGCAACTGTGAAAGACATGAACTAGTCAATCTTCTTAGCTTTCCATACAACCTACTCCCTCATTTCCACTTTGTCCTTATGCATAAATAGATAATCTATCATCAGAGATACAATGATTTACCACTAAACAAGAAATAACAAAACATCACATGAAAGAGGCATCACACATGACACACATATTTTTTCACGTGGAAACCCAACTAGAAAAAACCATGGTGGGGATGAATACCCACAAGTTGTTTTTAAACTCTTTAGAAGTCCACTCTGTTAGGAGCCAGGTCCAGTTAAAGACTGTTACAACAGGTTCTGTTAGGAACCAAGCCTGTTAGGGATCACCTGGTTAAGGGATGGCTAGAATACCCAGTTAAGGGTTCAACCCTATTAGAGGTTACCTTGTTAGAGGATTTTATGAACTCAATGGCTTTGAGTCACCCTGTTAAAGGATTTACAGCAAGCTGGTTAAAGCTACCCTGTTAAGGGATTTTCCAACTGTTGAAGTGGTTAGAGATCAACAGGTATCACAATAATCTAGTAACAGCACTCAATACTAATGCAGATCCACTTTAGTTCCTTCCTTCTGCACACACACTATGTAGGTATCAATCCTCTCAACTGGTATGGCAAGAATCACATATCTCTACAGATAGATACACACACAACATTTGCCAACAACCTTAGCATGAAACACCACATCGACCTTATAGGAAATAGATAGGTCAGTAGCATAAACCCTAAACCCTAAACACTTAGGTTGAGAAATTTAATCAGTTCAATCCTAACCATTCAACACATTGCATTTGAATACAACAGTCTTGAACAGATCTCAAGACATTCTCCATCGTTCGTTCTTCATTGCTTTTTGGAGGTGATAACCCATCACGCGTTCTCCACCGTTTACAGAGACTTCACACATTCCTGAGGTAGATAGGATCAATCTCCTTCATGCAAGATCCTTCATGCACACAAGGCTCACATGGCGACATGATTTGAGCTACATTACAATGCTCACTTCAACTAGAAACCCTAAGACTGAGACTACCAACTGTTAGTCATGCCATATGAACCCTTGATATAAAACTCTATATACCGGTTCTCATTCCAATATACCAATTCTAGTTCACAACATCATATTGATCCTCTTGTTCTCTTTTTGGCATACCAATTCACTTGGACAAGCATACCGCTTCACTTTTTCACATATGCTGGTTCACAACATCATACCGGTTCTCTTTGTCAGGTGCTTAACTTCAATATACCGGTTCACTCAGCATATTGACATCAATGACAACATACAATATTAACATGTCATCATACTTTGTACATATGCCAACATGGTAACCACTTATGATTGAATAGACAGAGTAGTGTGATGAGGTTGATACCAACAGTTATGCCACATGAAGATGAAGTGCCAAACTTGCATGAAGTGGCGGATGAAACATGCACAGGTTGGTGATGTGAGGTTGCTGAGGTAGTTGTGATTGGTCTGACATTAATGGTGATTGCAAAGCTTGAGGTAGAGTTGTAGAGTTGTGCAGCTTGAGATTGAAGATAGTTTTATTATGTGGATTAGAGTAGGTGAAGGAAACAGTCGAGTCATTTATGATGATTGACTGAGAAAAGCTAACAAATTGATTGCAGGTTGTTGAAGAAGGAAGGCGTGTTTTAGAAGACACGATAATGGCAAAAATGTGCAGGAATTCATCTCAGAGTTGTGATTTGATCAGATCTAATTGGATTCAATGTGCCTCGTGATCAGTGGAAAAAACCCTAAGGTGCCAAGTTTGAATTGGTTCTTGGCAGGAAGTATAGGCTATAAATGTGCAAGCATAAGACATAGTTAAGTGGTTGGTGAATAGAAAGATATTATGTGGCTACGAAGTGTATTACTTCTAGATGTGAGAGAAAATTATCCAAGTGCTCAATGAGAATCGAAGAAGAGAGTAAAAGGGAGGGAGAAACTGGTTGAAGTGTGCAACCAAAAGATGAGCAGAACCGGTAGTGTCCATACTGATAGAGTAGAGGTGAAGGAAGATGTAGAGTAGGCATACATTGATCTGACCAAGTGTAGTACCGATGAAGATCATAGGAGTGAAAAGGAGATCTAGTAAGAGAATAATAGAAGGGAGGTGAATTGGTAGACTTTATCGGCAAGCAAAGTAGCGAATGAGAGCAGCCAAAGAGTGAGTTGGTGTAGTAGAGAAGGTATCTCACCGACAAAGTAAGGTATAAGAAATGGTTGCAAGAATCACTTGTAACAAGATAACTACTTTTGAAATTGATGTATCCATTGCGAACACTGAGTTGTAGCTTGGCGTAGGGGTTCTAGCTCCTTTGGGTTGAAGCCTATAAACAAGTTAGGGGTTGGTGCTCCTTGGGTTGGTGCCCTAAACATTGTAACAAATTTTTCATTGAGGCTGGATTGGAGTAGTAGCCTCCAGTAGCATTTCTCACCAAGGTTTTTCCCATCTTGGGTTTTCCTCATACATACTGGTGTTATGTGATTCCCTTTATGTGTATTTTCATTTGTGATGGTCTCTCCACTAACCAATAATTCTACATTGTGATAGATCCCATAACCACTATACACATCTAGATTGTTAATGAGAAAAGATTGAGAACCACTGATTCACCCCCCCCCTCTCAGTGGTGCAATGTGTCTAACAAGAAGTCTTAAAAAAAAATAAGATGGTGAAATACCTAGCTAGGTGTTAGTAAAAACCTTCAAAAAGGCCACATCAAGTCATTGAGACACATGAAGTAATGAAACAAAGTGCCCAAAAAAGTTCCACAGAAATAAATAAGAAAATGTACAAAGAGCAGAAATCTTTCATATAAAAAAAAGACATGAAGAGACAAATGATTTTACCTCTCCCTTCTCTACAAAAATCCATCAAATACTCATCTATAGTGGTAGTGAATGGAGTTCCTTCATGTCCAAATCCTAACCATACCCATGGAGACTACTTGCAAGACATAAAGATGCAAATGAGAAATGAAGATGCAAATGTTTCATCTTTTTGTTTTAGGGTTGAAAATTCTAGTATGCCCAATAAACATTTGGGCAATTTTTTTGCTTTTCTCTCAAAAATATATTTTTCATTAATAATCTTATGAGATTGACTTTTTCTTTACATCTCTTATGTTGAATGTATAAATAGTATTTTCTATTACTTAGTAAATATTAATAATGAGATAAATGTTCATAAAGAGAGGAGTCATAGATTACTCATAATATGATTTGAAAAGCAAATAATGTAACTGAGCTAATAAAGACATGTGTAGACAAGAGGCTAAGTCATATGTTAAGTTTTAGTTGTAATTTTTAACTCATGCCAAATGTTGAAGATGTGTCAACTTGTGCCAAGTATATAGGAGAGGGGTGGAATGTTGTGTTTGCCAAGTGTTGAAGTAGTTAGGGTGGTTCACAAACATGAGGAGAAAATCTAGAGGTTGTTTGACACAAGATTTAGGGAGAGTTTGTTTGCTTTTGAGGATAATTAGGAGTGATTTGATTCCAAATTTATGGTTCATTATGTTTCACAAAGTCAAGTGTGACTTTTTTATCCATTTGAAGCTCTTTTGAATGAAATCCAATGACTAGATTTTAGGGTTTTTGGTTAAATTTGACCATGGAGCTTAAGACTCTATTTTCATGTAACTGATTAGGAAAGAGCATAAGTATTGTCTTCACTTCATTTTGGGATAAAGTTCTTATTTTTCACAAGCAATATTGTAACTTTTTGGAGTTCTTGTTGTAGAGAGAGAAATTGTAACTTGGATTTTTTTCAGATTATGTGTATCAGATTTTACCTCAGCTATCAATAAAAGAAAAGGGATACAACCTTCTCATTTTCTCTATTTCATTGTATCACTTGTTGTTATTGATGAAACACTCTCACACACATATGATTATATTGACTACTGGTGTAGCTTCAATTATTTACACTGTTAACCAGTATGTTAGAGGTTTATCTTTAACCAGTACTTTGTGTCAACCAATATGCACATAATAGACAACCTATGGTTATACTAAGCTAGCATCAAGATGAAGATCAAGATGGAGGTCAAGTGAAGATTTAAGGACAACGGTTGATATGTTTTATTTAAACCAGTATTTGGTAATTTTTGTGATGAGTTATGATCACTTGTCTAGATACACTACACCTAGGAAATTGTGTTTTGATTTCCTTGGACCGACATAAGATTTGGATGTTTATTTAAAGACATCTTAGTAAATCATTTGAGAGAGATGTTATGTTAATGATGGTATGCATGAAGAGCGAAAGTTTTGTAAAAGAGTGATAAGTGTGAAGATAAAGAGTGTGTTGAAGAGCAATGTTGAATATGCTTAGAAGGATCTAATCAAGCAAGTATTGTGCTACTCAAAATAGATCAATCCATTCTTGTTGTTTTCTAACCATTATAGCAGAATCAAAATCCCTGAAATGGGTACACTCTAAAAAGATTCTATGTATAAATCCTCAAACAAGGTGATCCATTAGTTTGGATTATTAAATCCTCTAGTGAGGTTACTCCTAATAGGGTACTACTCTTAATAGGGTATAAGCTTCTAGTCAAGCTTTGGGATCTCTAACAAGATTCGCTACTAGCAGAGCACTTTGTAGACCTAAACCGGTCAGTTATCTATTACTGCAGATAGTTAACTTGTGAGTTCCATTTCACCATGGCTTTTACCTATTTGGGTTTTCCATGTATAAACACTTATGTTATGGTGGATGCTTTTATTTTTGTGGATGCTTTTATATGATTTTGGATTGCATGCATTGTGTTTAAAAGCTTTGTTAAGTTCATCTACCAGTTAGTGTTTAAATTAGTGTTAAATTTGGTGTCACTGATTCACCTCCCCCTCTTAGTTTTTTGCAAGTACATGAATTGGTATCAAAGCCTAACTTGTTTGAAGCCTAACCACTTAAAAGGGAGCCTTGGAACCACCATGGGGGACATGAGCTACTTAGAGATGGCTAGAGGGATATTTGCTAGCAAAAATGAACTAGAAACCCTTAGGGTCAAAATGAAAACTTCTCAAGTCAAAAGATGAGAGCTAACTGAACAACTATTAGAGATATCTAATAATAGTTCTTTAGATGAAGCTAATATTGATGCTTTAGCAGAGGAAGCTAAATGGTGAGAAACTGAATCTAAGGGGAGAGCCAGAAAGTATCACTATCCGTATGAGTCATGAACTGGAAGCAAGAAGAGTTGCTGAAGATCTTATCAAGGAAAGAGATCAAGAGATTACAAAGATGAAATAGGAAAAATACACTATGCATGAGAATTTGATTGTTGAAAGAGAAGAAAAGGAGACCCTGCAGCTATATCTTGAACTTGCATCATCTCTGAAAGAGAACCTGTATAAGCATAATGAAGATCTCATCAAACAACTTACTGAAGCCAATGAGAAATTGGAGAAGTTCATCAAAATTTCTACCATGCTGGAAGAATACATTTAATCACAAAGAATTAAGGGTGATAGCTTTGGACTTGGTTTTCATACAACTAAAAAAGGTGAATCCTCTAGTACAAAGAGAAACAATGCTAAGAACAAATCTTCTCCTAAGTTCAATAAGCCTACTGGTAAGAAGGTCTTTAAACCTATTTGTTTTATTTGCCATAAACCTAGTCACATTGCAAATGTTTGTAGCGACAAACCTAATAGAAATGCAAATTACAATACTAATGCTAGGTATGTATCCAAAAAGTTTGAAGGTCATTGCTTCACATGTGGAATGTACGGACATAGATCTATTGAGTGCAAATAAACAATCATGTATCACACGTGCATCCAAGACCAAATGGTGATCGGATAAGGAACTTTGATAGCCAGGTAAAACTAAACTAGCAAAGATCCTACAACAACTAATTTAGTCCATTTGAGATGGAAAAGGTAACAAATGTTATTTGTACCTTCTGTAATAACTTTGTTCATGTGGCTATGAGGTGCATAAGAAGAACTGGAAGAGGAAATTCAAGACCTTGGAGATCACTTGGTATGGCCTGTCATCACTGTAAACAACTGGGGCACTTAGAAAAATTATGTAGATCTAGAAATAGAAAACCTATCAACTCTTCTAAGGATTAGAAAGGAAAGAAGAAAGTTGATATTGAAGAAACTAGAGAGGATATGAATTAGATTTGGAAGAAGAAAAGTGATGACTCACCTTGAGAAGAAACCATTCCTTCACCCAGTGAAGAGAACCCTGGACCGGTGACTTAAGCCTTTTTAATATTGCTAAGGGGAGTTTAATGGTAAAATAACTCCAGACTCCTTGTGAAAAATAAGTGGGAAAAGAATTTTGAAACATGAAATTTTGGTAACTTTTTATTAACATGTTATCAATCGGTTTTCCACTTGAGCAGTGAAATTAGGGTTTGTAACCCTAACGGACGAGCATTTATTGCAGTAGGTAAAAAGGATAAAAGAAAGTTTTACTTTGTCATTTTTACCCTGACGCATTTGAGAAAGAAATTTGAAGCGATTGTAGAGCTTAGTAAGATTGTTATTGCTGTTAATTGCCAAATTATTTCACAATTTATGAAATTAAGCTGAATTGAAGGTTGCAGAAGGTCAAACTAGTGTGCACTTGAGCATTTCAACCATTAAATGAGGCAATGTGCATGAAACAAGGTATTTCTTTGAACATACCACTTCTAATCTTATTCATCTAAGAATGTCATCTACTTCAAAGTCTATAGAGAGGTTGATGATCACGTCTGAGCCTATGGAAGCTCTAAAAGCATATCAAATTGTGTCACATAATGCATTGTCACAAATTCCAAGTTGAGTTTTGGTGAAAGGTGATTTGTCTAGTTATATTGATTGCAAGTTAGAGGACTTAGGGTCTCTATACATCTACACACAGTTGAACTCACTTTATAATAAGAATGGCAAAATTAAGACACAGTATGCTAGGGTTTTTGAAAAGGGTTCTCATAATGCCTCTTATTTTCTTGAAGATTTCAAAGAAGCACATATCAGAATAATTTTGAGTAGATTTCATGGAGAAAAAATGTACTTAGAAAGGACTCAAATAATTACAAAGGAAGCCATTTAGGTTGTGACTGGCTTTTTCTCAACCAGTGAAGTACTTGAGCTAAGGAAAATTATGAAGGATACTATCTTCAAATTAACCGGTTCTACATCTAATGGGCATGCTTTTTCCGTCAAGAACATTAAGGACCCTACAGTAAAATTAGTAGCATTGGTGATAGGCTACTGAGTATTTTACTCTAGTCAACTTAACAACATTCCATCTACAACAGTTCATATAGCTCACAAAATGATTGTTGATAATGCAGACTATGATCTCTGTGAAGCTATTAGAGGACAACTATTTTTGAATTTGCAATCTATCAAGAAGGATAGTAGTCCAAAATTCAAGTATGGTCACCTATTAGTTGGTCTATTCTTTTACTTTCATAACTTTCTACCAGGGATTGGAGACACTGAGTGGTCAAAGGACTCACCAGTCTTGACTCAAATCAAGAACAATATCAAGGCTATAAAGAATACTTTCCATGCTGCCATGAATAGGTATTTCAATGAGTTCCAAAAGAATATGAGTATGAGAATGAGGCTACCAGAAGATGTGGTAAAATTCTTTGAGAAGGATATAATCTTCACCGTTACCATTGACTTTTTCTTAATGCAAGTAATTGAGCTAAGAGAAGAAGAAATGGAAGACATGAGTTATGAGGTTAACCATGATCTACCGGTCGGCTATGCTAATACCCTATTAGCATCACCTATAGACAAGAAGCAAACAAAATTGGACATTGTGGCAGTCCAAGACGCACATAAACAAACCAATACTACACCTATTAAAAGTACAAAAGGAAAGAATAAAAACTTTGATGAAGCATCTCCAACAACAAAGAGTACTAGAGTTACTAGGAGTGTCCTAACCAAAAAGGAATTGGAACCCAAAGTATATACTAAGAAGGAGACAAAGAAGAGAGGCAGGAAATTGATTTTGCAACTAGAGTCTGAGGGAATGGATTCTAATGAATAACCAAAGAAGGTAAAAGCAACAAGAAAAATCCCCAAGAAGGTAAAGGTAGTGCCAAAGGCAGCTACAACTATTGATATATCTACTTACAAACCTGACATAGTTTTTGAGAGAACAATGAAGACACTAGGGAGGAATAGGTTTGACAATGCCAAAGAATATTTTGATTCTTTCAATGAAGATGAGCAGAACCAAGTCATTCAATAGGTAATCACTTATTTGGGTCATTACAATATATTTCTGCATGACTTGGAAAAGGATGTTTCAATCTCTTTATATAACATTCTTTTAGATAAATGGGAGGAAGTTGTTCAATTGGAAAAATAAATTATTGATGAAATATTTTTACAATATTTTCCCAATTTATCTATAGATAGAATTAGTGCTTTAGTTGATCAGTACAAAATATATTTTTCTTTTAAAACAAGAAGATTGAAACTTCTTAATGGAAAAAGGCCAATTATTGAATCTGAGACACATCAGATAGCCTATGAAATCAAAAAGAGGGAAGAACTCATCCATTCTTCTAAAAATGAGGCTAATGCTATTGATGATGTTACTCTACCGGAAATGGATGAAGAGGATATTATTTAACCTGATGAGGTCCATCCCCTCAAGAAAAATGATGATTCCATTATTCTTGTTAATGATGATGTTTAGAACGCAGTGGACCTATCTGGAGACATCACTGCACCAAATATGGAGCCCCCAATAATCACTGATGTACAGGTTATAGTAGTTGAGCAACTGGTAACTCAACTAAAAGTGGACAATCCACCAACAATCAAGCAACTAGAGAAACCCCAATCTCCTCTGGTCATTCAGGAAATTCAGAAGGAGCCTACTAAAAATATTGCCACACAGTCACCTGAAAAGGAAACAGAGAAGAATATTGAGAGATCAATTATTAAGGTCATATCCCTTGAACCGAAAAAACAAAAGTAAATTGATGAGGATGATGATGATTCTTTAATTATTTTAGGACCTATTGATATGAACAATATGAGTGCCTCTGAAATGATGAATATTGCTACTGTTATGCAATCTAAAGCACATAAGAAAAGACTAAAAGAGGAAAGGATTGAAGCAGAGACAATTCAGACTATAGTAGACATTTTGTCTGGTCTACTACTGGAAACATCTATAGCACATCTTTCTACACCCATTCACAAAATTGGTCAGTTAGTTGTAAATGTATTTGATCAAATCAAGTCACTAGAAGATGTTTCTCAACTGTATACTAAAAAGAGTCACAAGAAGAAATATGGGGAAAAACCAGCAAAGAATATTGAAAGTGGCAAAATGGCTCTATCTCACAATAAAAGTTTGTTGAGTAAAGCTATTGAAATAGGAGGAAAGTATCTTTCTTCTACCTCCAATGTTACTTTCTTTTATTGTGACATTTCAAAAAGTCAAGTTGAAATATAGGAAGAAATGGAACAAGTATGCAAGGCATATGTCCCACTTCAAGATTCCATACATGCCTTTAACAAGTCTATAGATGATTTGCATAATAGACTAGACAACTATGATAATGCGAAGTCAAAGAGACTCCGATCTCTTAAAGAACTCAAAAGTCAGCTCACCTCATAGGTAGACATTCTTTAGAGAGCCTAATCCAATGCAGAAGCTATTCTTGCAACCCATGAAACCTAGACACTGGACTCAATGGAAGAATTCCATTCTCAGCTGACGTCTACATTTGAGTATACTGCAAACATATTGGAATCATGGGAAAATGCTTTGTCACAGATGAAGAAGAGATTAAATGCTATTTTTATGAGATTAGCTAATGCATGAAATTTTTTTAAAAAGTTATTGTTGTATATGCTGAACACTTTGATACAAATTTTCTATATATATATATATATATATTACATTTTCAATTTGGATTTTTTGTCAAAGGGGGAGTAGAAATATGTATGTGTGTTTTTTAAAATTTTGTATTTATGCATGCATTAAGGGGGAGTATGAGTATATGTGTAAATTTGTTGTGTATGCACACTTAGTAGTATTACTAAAAAAATTTTTAAGTGTTGCCATCAATACCAAAGGGGGAGATTGTTAGCTTGATGATGATTGTAATGTATTCATCGCTTGTTGTCATTCATGAAACACTCTCACACACACATATGATTATATTGACTATCACTGTAACTTCAATTGTTTACACTATTAACCGGTATGTTAGAGGTTTATTTTTAACCGGTACTTTGTGTCAATCAATATATGCATAAGAGACAACCTATGGCTATACTAAGTTGACATCAAGATGAAGATCAAGATGGAGATCAAGCAAAGATTCAAGGACAATGGTTCATATGTTTTATTCAAACTGGTATTGATTGTTCCAATCAATATTCGATAATTTTTGTGATGAGTTATGATCACTTATCTAGATACACTACACCTAGGAAATTGTGTTTTGATTTTCTTGGACTGCCATAATATTTTAATGTCTATTTAAAGACATCTTAGTGAATCATTTGAGAGAGATGTTATGTTAATGATGGTATTCATGAAGGGTGAAAGTTTTGTAAAAGAGTGAAAAGTGTGAAGATAAAGAGTGTGTTGAAGAGAAGTGTTGAATATTCTTAGAAGGATCTGATCAAGCAAGTATTGTGCTACTCAGAATAGATCAAACCATTCTTGTTGTTTCCTAACCATTACAGTAGAATCAAAATCCCTTAACCGGGTAAGTTCTAACAAACTTCTATGTATAAATCCTCTAACAAGGTGATCCATTAGTTTGGATTCTTAAATCCTCCAGGGAGGTTACTCCTAAAAGGGTACTACTCTTAATAGGGTATAAGCTTCTAATCAAGCTTTGGGATCTCTAACAAGATTCGCTCCTAGCAGAGCACTTTGTAGACCTTAATCGGTCAATTATCTATTACTACAGATAGTTAACTTGTGAATTCCATCTCATCCTAGTTTTTACCTATTTGGGTTTTCCACGTATAAACACTTGTTTTATGGTGGATGCTTTGTTTTTTGAGGATGTTGTTATATCATTTTGGATTACATGCATTGTGTTTAAAAGCTTTGTTAAGTTCATCTACCAGTTAGTGTTTGAAGTAGTGTTACATTTAGTGTCATTGATTCACCCCACCTCTCAATTCTTTTCAAGTCCATCAATTTTCTCTATTTCATTGTGTGTATCAGTGATTGATGTTGTTACTTGTGAAATATTTTATTTTCCTTGTAATTTTTGTCTCACATTAAACACCTTTTGCAGAGTTATATTTAAGTTGTAGGTTATGAGTTGTGTCAAAGTTGCATGTTAAGTTTTAGTTGTGAAATCTTCCAATCCTTCTAGAATTTATGCAGCTTAACCTTCTTATGAAATATTTATGCAAGGGAAATATAAGTTTGAGTTGTGTGTAATAAGTTTCTTTTTTGTTGATTGTTGTGTGCATGTGGCTGGTCTACAAATCTTATAGTATAATTTGGTGCATCATCTGTTAGTTTGTAGGATCAATTTATGCAAATATTTCTTCCTCTTTTCTCATTAAATCATTAGAGTAAGGTAGAATTAGGTGAATCCATTAAGAGCCAGCATTCTTTGGAGGTTCACTCCAATTTTAAGCAACCACGGGCCTATGAGTGTTCTTAGAAATAGGGTTCAAGTTTAGGTGATAAGGGTTATGTGTATGTCTTATTATCTTCATTGTAATAGATGATTCCATATCACTCATTTCGAGTATGATATGGCACCACGATTCTCATTCACTTGTATGATCATTTATGTATATGTACCATATGCATGTTGTATCATGTTTAGTGATGGTTGCAAGATTGCAGGTTCCAGACATCAACTCGACTTGGTCTCATAGGTCTCAGCGTGTCTTATCCCAATGAAAAGTTGATCGAAGATGGCATGAGTTTCCCTCACATGTTTTAGGCTTAAGTTTCCGCCCTTGTCAATTTAAGTCTTTGTTAGAGTTGTCTTGTGGCGCATGTGGTTTTAGGATCCATGTCATGTGGTCTTGTTAGTGGTTATTGATCATAACTATAATTGACCTTATTGTATATTTTATTAAGTAATTAGACTAAGGTATTAATATTATTGATGATTTATTATTTATTTTATATTTATTTATTGATTGCTATTATTTATTTATTTTCTTCCAATGTTTATTTAATTTATTTAATTTACGGTTTAATGATCTTTATTGTTTAAATGATTCTTAATTATTTATTTATTGTTTAACTATGATTTATTATTTATTTGACACTATTTAATTATTTTTATTGAATTAATAATTGTGGAGTTTATTTATATTGGTTTTAATTTAATTTATTTACCTTTTGGGCCTTGGTTTATTTATCCTTTGGATATATTATATATATTACCTACCCTATTATTTTATGTGGTATTTTTGAGAGGGTAAGTAAATAATACTGTGTATTATTAATTTCCTTCAAATCATGTAAGCTAGGTATATTATATAGTTTTTTGGAATTTTCTTATTGGTGGATGCATTTCTGTAGTTTTGGGTTAATTTTTCTATTTATTGGCTTTGGCTATGCATTGCCATGGTTCACATCTCTGGGATTGTTGCTTGAATATTTTTGGATTCTTTACTCTTGAGATTGGATTTGGATTGTTGGATTTTTGGATTGGTTTATTGTGCTTCTTCGATTTCCTTTGTCATCAGTTTGATTTCTCCAGGTTGGAGCTGCACCTTTATATTTGTGATTTTGATTTGCAAAATGGATTTGTCTTCTACGTGTCTACTCAAATATCATCTTTGGGGTAAGTGGGGTTTCTATTTGGTATTATAATAATTCATATTAATTGGGGAAGAAGTTTCAATATTCTATTTATTCATATGCACTTATGAACTGTAGGAATGTGATTGTGTGATGCTATGATGCATGTGGTTGCCTTTGCTGTGAGTATTGATCTTGTTGTTTCCCTTAATTATGAACTTATAGAGCCTTTTTTTCATTTAATTATGGTTTAAGAGACATTCCTTTACCCCATCGTAACCATTGTTGAAGTCCTATGCAATTTGGGGGAGTTCCATGCAAGTTTGTGTGTACGGGGTGCTAGGAAATGTTGTTGATTTTGGTTGTATAATATTATTGTTTTGTTTTGTGAGTTTACTTGCATTTTTTTTGGCCTTCCATCACTTCGAGGAGTGTCTTGTGTTCATCGTGAGAGCCTATGCTCAAGATTCTAAAGTTTAATCACTTAATTATTGTGTTTCATGCCATTTTTGCTCTCTGAACCTAAAACACTAAAAGATGGCACCAAAACTCCAAAAGAAGGCCCCAACATGCCAAAAAATGTCATGGATGCACTAAATTATTTCCTAGATATGCTAAAATGGGGATCTGATGTGTAGTTATGCTTTGAGTTGCCAAATTTGTTATTTAGGTCTTATGAAGTCATTTTTTTGAATTTTGAGACTTTACCAGAGGCTTCTTGTGATTGATTTGATGTTCAGAGAGGTGTCTCTAATTTTATTTTGATGCTTTAGTCTCATGCTTTGTACCTTACCATTGAGGGTCATGTGTATTCTTTGTTTTTCTCTAGCAAGAGGATGATTGCCTTGTTGTTGAGGGAAAGATTTTGAATTCTCTAGAGAGAGGATGGTGCCTCACAATTGAGGATGGGTTTGGATCTGCTTGAGAAAGAGGTGTTAGGTCCTGAAGACATCTAAGAGGAGGGGTGAATCAGTTGTCCAATAAATTTAAACCAAAACTAACATAGCCAAACTTAAAGCTTAATACTAGTAAACCAAACTTTATGCCGATAGATAGTTTTAATAGTTAATTGTAGTACCAGTAAAGTTTAATCCATGAAATAGAAAAGCAATAACATCCACAACACATAACATAGATATTTCTATGTGGAAACCCTGTAAGGGGAAAAACCACGGTGGGAACCCTTACCCACAATCAGATGATACTACTGCAGATAGTATGTGTGTACAATATGGAGTCTGCACATGTAGAAAGGCCAACTGCCTAGAGCTCACTACTCAATCAGAAAATGGGAGTCACACTAACTACATTTGGATGGTTAAAGCCAATGATAATGTACTACTCAAAATAGCATCTTCATATACTAGATTCAGTACTAGTTTAGCTCTGATATGCCTTCTTCAAACCTTTTTATAGCCTTGAATGATGTTTGCATGTATAGCTCTTCTTATATTTGCATATACCTTATTATAATCCTTACCACAATTATATATATCAATCTCACAAATGAGATCTTACATTTATATCATAACCTAAGACCAAATGAGTAGGTTGGCTCACTAAAGATATTCCAATGAAATAAATTACAAATGAATCAATATGTGATGCATGATGTCAGCTCAATGCATTTACAATAATAACAAATCATCTTCATGATATGTCATGCTGATCTAGAATAGATATGCTTGTCGGTGCATAACCTGGACCTATTTGCCAGTAACAACAAATATGCAAACCCAAATAAACCAATGAACAAATCACCAAAACAAAGTGTCCAAACAATGTTTTTGACATAAAAAAGTAATCTTCAAGTCATTCCAATTGTCGGTGAACAATTTAACCTACCAGTGAACCAAATAGAAGTGACTATGCATAAGTCACTAAACATGCCGATGAACATAACCAAAGATCTCCAAGTGCTGATAAGTGTTGATAAGTGTTGACATCAATGATAAAACCATATCAACATATCCAAAATACCAACAAGATGAAATATTGTTACATTCATGTTTACTTCTATGCTTTTGTTAGTGAAGTCTCTTGCTTCATATGTTGGTGTCATGGTTCATTTTGTGCATCAGTTTTTGTATTAGTGATATTGTGATTTTGTATCTTTTTATGTTGAGACTTCATGATGTTATTGTGATGTTACTATGATTTATTTTTCACCCTAAGGCCTAGGAGCATGATTAGGGAGAGTGGGATTTCATGAGTCTATTGAGGTCACAAGGAATGGATTGCTAAGATTCCTTGTTGTTTTTAGGCAAGGTTTAGACCATTTGGATAGCTCATCGGAGGTTTATTGTAATAAGTAATAACCTAATAATTAATATTAGGTGGGGTGGGTAGTAGTAACTCATTTAAGAAAGATTATAAAAAATTTTGTGGTCCCCATCTCATGGCTTGGAATCTAGAGTGAGGTGGTAGATCTTAACTGGATAAACTGAACTTCCTTTATTTCCTCAAAGGTTGAGACAATTCCGCATGTGTATCATGAATTACAAGATGGGTTCTAGGATATACTTATTGGTGATATCATGTGATGACACTCATCCCTACATGTTGGTACTATTTTCTTACGCCTTGTTGTCGGATAGCCTCTGGTAGTCTCGTAGGTTCTTGGTTGATATTTTGGAGTTGTTTTATCTCTTTGGTTGTTAAGTGTCAGCCTAGGTCTAGATTGTTCAAATGAGTTGGAACCTTGTGTCATATCCTAGCATGGGGGTTGGTTCCTTTTGGTTTCACATGGTTGGGTGGTTTGATGCCTTCTTCCATTGGGATGTTCTCCATTGGATGCTCTTGCATGGATGTGGATCTCTTATCTCTTCAACTTGCAGATGGATCTTGTAGAAGATTTTTGTAATATGATTCATTTTACATTTAAGTTAATAGGAGTTATGATATGGTTGTAAATGTGGAAAGAGGACTATGTATTTGGATATTATGAGATATTATTAAATGTAGTGAAAGGATGTAGTAAGTGTTAGGACACGAGAAGGACAACTGAGAGGGGGGTGAATAAGTTGTTAACTAGTTCTCAGTAATTTATATACCAAATACAAATTAGTGCAACTTAAACTTAATGTTGGTAAACCAAACTTAAGTGACAATAAAATAGATTAATGGTTATAGTAGTATCGGTATAACTTAATGCATGAAACAGAAACATAAAAAATATCCACAACACATAACATAGAGATTTTGACGTGGAAACCTAGTAAGGGAAAAACCACGGTGGGAAACCTTACCCATAATTAGATGATACTATTGCAGATACTATGTGTATAAAAATGGGGTCTACACATGCAAAAAGGCCAACCACCTAAATCTCACTGCTCAATCAAAAAATAGGAGTCACACTGACTACACAAATTGGATGGTTAAATCCAATGATAATGTACTACTCAAAATAGCATCTTCAATGCTAGATTCAGTACTGGTTTAGCTCTGAACATGAGTGTCAAACACCTTCATAACCTTCCTTCAACCTTCAAATAATGTCTGTGTGATTTGCACAAGGATCTTCTTATTTTCTCTCTTCAATATTCGAACACACTCATCATGATGATCTTCAATAAGATCTTACAATCATATATACAAAACCTAAGACCAAATATATAGGTCGATTCACTAAAGATATTACAATTAAATCAATTACAAATAAGTCTTGATGTAATACAACATGTCGGCTCAATACATTTACCATATTAATCAATCAATAAACAAGTCTCCATGATGTGTCGTGCTGATCTAGAATACCGGTCCATAACCTAGACCTATTTGTCAGTTAAGAAAAATATGTCAACCTGATTAGACCAATAAGAAAAACACCAAAACCAAACTTCCAATCCATGTCTTCGACATAACCAAATGAGCTCCAAGATATCATCATTGCTGATAAACCATATAACTTGTAGGTGAACACATACCGGTGACTGTACATAAGCCACTAACCATACCGGTGAACCATATTGCCGGTTCAAAACCATACCAATATAACCATAGTGCCAAATCAACAATGTATACCTCCAAGAAGATAAGTGTTGACATCAATGATAAAACCAATGTAACACACCCATAATACCAACAATCTCCCCTTTTGGCATTGATGGAAACACTAGATGGAAAAACATCTAAGTGCCAAAAACAAAATTCCAAAAACCAATATACCAACAATCTCCCAAATATAGATCAATACAAAGTTTGTTATAGAACCAAAACAAAATTATATCCAAAGAGTATATCTCTCCCCCAATGAATAATCTCTGCCCCAAGGAATAATGTTTTTCCATAGATATCTCTCCCCTTTTGACATCAAATGTCAAATCAGTTAAGAAACAAAACTTAACATTCAGCCAACTACTCCCCTTGAGAAGTAGCTCTCGTCCATCAAAGCCAAAAAAAGATTTTTCTATTAGTCCCTATCGGTTTGATGTTAATATTAAATATCTAAGTTTCTACTGGTGGGGAAATTACCCCAAGATGCTCTCTAAGATATTCAAATGGTTCCTTAGGCAAAGGATTTGTAAAGATATCTGTAATTTGCTCTTTAGTATTCACATAAACCAATTTCACTTCATTTGCTTCAACATTCTCTTTTAGAAAATTATACTTAATAGAAACATCCTTTGTCTTAGAGTGAAATACCAGATTCTTTGATATATCAATTGATGTTGAATTATCATAATAAATGATTATTGGTTCTTTGAATTTTACCTTTATATCCTTCAACATTTGCTTGATCCATAATACCTAAGTACAACTAGTTGTTGCTGCAACATATTTTGATTCTCCTATTGATAAAGATGTACAAGTTTGTTTCTTGTTGATCCATGAAATCAATCTGCTACCAAGAAAGAATGCTCCACCAGTGGTACTCTTTTTGTCATATACATCTCCTGCCCAATTTGCATTGGTGTATGCACATAAACTAAAATTTTAATCTTTAGGATACCATAAACCAAGATTTTTTGTGCCTTGTACACACCAAAAAATCCTTTTAACTGTCAATTCATGATTTTCCTTAGGATTGCTTTGAAATCTTGAAACAATACATACTGCATCCATTATATCAGGTCTTGTTTGTGTCAAATACAGTAAACCTCCAATCATAGATTTGTACCTTGTCAGATTAATAGGAGCTGAATCATCCTTCAATGTCAATTTATCAGTTGTAGTCATAGGAGCACTTGCCAGTTTAGAATTTTCCATACCGAATTTATTCAAAAGTTCCTTCAAGTACTTTGTTTGACATATGAATATACCTTTACCTATTTGTGAAATTTGCAAACCTAGAAAGAATTTTATCTCTCCAATCATAGACATTTCAAATCATTCCCGCATCTTGTTAGCAAAGTCCTTACATAATCCATCTTCACCTCCAAAAATGATATCATCTACAAAGGCTTCAATAACCAAAATATCATCATTGGTGACCTTGTAATACAAATTTTTGTCAGCATTACCTTTTGTGTAACCAAGCTTGAAAATATATTTATCCAATCTAGCATACCAATCTCTGGGAGCTTTCTTCAAGCCATATAAAGCTTTCCTTAACATGTAAACCATATCCTTATTATCTGTCAAATAAAATCCATCAAGTTGTTTAATATAAACTTCCTCCTCTAGATCTCCATTTAGAAATGCACATTTTACATCCATTTGATAAACTTTATAGTTCTTATAAGCTGCAAATGCAAGAAATAGTTTAACTGCCTCAATTATGGCTACCGGTGCAAAGGTTTCATTATAATTGTGAGACCCTACCCCGACTCATCCTGACATTTCTGTTATTTTCATGATGAGACTATTATGGATGCTTTATTTTTATGCATAAAAGATTTAGAACTTATATGATTCCATGATTTGGATGACATTGACGTATATTGATGCTTCCTTTTTATGCAAATATGGATATGAAACTTTATATGATGCTAGAATAGAATTACTTTGAGATGATGTATGCCATTATTGGATTTGCAGGACTTCATTATGATGATAGAAATAGGATGCTTATAATATGAATGGATCAGTTTTGAGGATTATGATATTTGCTTATGTGGATCAATTGGGATATATGAGATATTGATTTATTACTGTAAATTGTATGAGTGTTTGATGTGTATTCAAATTCATGTGTTTAATAATATATTTGTGATTATTTAGAATTACTAATGTGTTAATTGAAATGCACAGGAAAATTATCCATGTGACCATGGAAATAATATGGAGAACCAAACCAGAACCTATGTACGTTTGTAATGCCAGGGGTTGTCTATTTGGAGAGACAACACCCCGTTTGTATCGTATTTTATTTGTGAAAGCAAATGATGCATGTGTGTTAAATTGATTTTATTAATTTGTGTAATCCAACAAGAGACAAATTCCATGTGTGATTTTTATAATGTATTTTATTGTGTCACTTGACACGTGCTGATTAGTGTCATTGATTTTGACTTGTCTCTTGGAGGGAGTTTGTTTCTACCAAAGCCATTTCAAACATTTGAGTGTGGTCCCAAATTTGCCTTGGGTAGGGAGTCTTGGGAGTGGTCAACTTAGGTTTGACCCGTAGGTTAACTTCAGTTGGGTTTCTAAGGGGTCAAATGGACTCCTAGGGTTAGTTTTAGGGTTTTTCCAAAGGTCCAAAGGGTATACCTATGGGTTAGGGGTATTTTTAAACATGTGACTACTCCCATGTGACTGTTTAGTCACCTCAAAAAGTGGTTTTTCCAAGGTGAGCTAAAATTCAACTTAGAAGGTTCCTCCTAGGATAGACAACCTTCCCTTTTGGTGTCAGACTCTCTTCTTCATCCTCTCTTACCTTTTCTCTTTCTAGTTTTAGCAACATGTAAGAGGTTGGGAAGACCAACCAATGGGAAGCCTCACTCTATCCAAGGGGTTGGGAAGAGTGAGAGAGGCCTTCTTAGGAAAGGATTAGGGACGTAGTGAGTTAATCACCCACTCTCCATTGTTGGAGATCATGCAAATTTTGAAGAATAGTTGTAGGACAGAATTTTTTGCCAAGTGTTGGTGAAGAGATTGTGTGGATTTGGGCTGCTCATCCCCAACTAAATCTATCAAAACCTTTGGACAGATTAAGGTTGGTTCTTACTCTCTTTTTTTTTTATGTTGTATATGTATGTTTGAAGAAATGCTTGTATGAAAAAGTTGTTTATATGTATTTTACTTTCTGGAAGAAAATATAATTTTTCCCTTTGTTTCTTTTTATGCTTTCTTGTATTGGGAGTGTCCAAGGCCTTCTACTCTTGGGAGAGTAGGATGGTCTTAGGGTGGAATGAGTATGATAGCCTTGGGTGAGAGGCTCTCCTTTATGGAGAGTGATCTCAAGGGTGTTCTTTGTGACCCTTGCTGCATAGCCTTGTGTATGCATTTGGGGGTCATAAGGAGAGATGATATGGCTTATATGCCTTTGGGGGGCATAAGGATGTGGGGATGTATTTGTGTTGTATTTGGTTGCCATGAGGTGGCTTGAGATGTTCTATGCTTGCAATCTCCCCAATGGTATTTGGTCCACTTCCACCTGTGGAACATCATCACAAGTTGTGGTGAAGTGTAACCTTTGTTGGGAAAATTGTTTGTTGTGTGTTTACCCCTTTGCTTGTTGTGGTTGTTTGTGTGTAACCCGTCTAGTGCTTGGTTCTTCAAGCTCGAGGGTGGCTTCTAGTAAGCCTAGGCTGGGAGGTGAGCACTCCATGGTCAAGCTTTGTCTTTTTATTTGCAGGTTGCTTGGGATGGGAAGAAAAAAATAGAAAGATATAAGTTGTTGGTTTTTACTTGAGTTGCAGAAAAGATTAGGGAAAAAAAAAGGATGTATTTATGTTGTAGCTTGGTAAAGAAAAGCCAAATGTTGTATTTATTATCCAAAAGCAAAGAAATGTATGTATTTTATTCTAAGTTCTTATTCAATGGAAGGGAGAGACTAGTAGGGTTTTCAATCCCATTTGTAATGTTATCTACATTGTACTCTAAACAAGCTTAAAGAAATGCATTATTCTACTTAGATATTTTTGCAAAAATGAAATGTATAAGTTTTATTAAGTCCTATAGTTACCAAAAATAAAGTTGTTGCATTCATGTTATTTTTGAAACTAAAAGTTCTTTTATTCCCTCATGCAATAAAATTATGGGAATGGGAAAAGCATGCATATAGACCTTTGAGTTAAATACAAATATAGATTATGTTAAATAGGTTTAATATACCTATCTTTAAGTTGATTTTAAATGTTTCTAGGCTATTGTAGTTGCTGTTAAAGTTTATTACATTTTTTCATTTTATTTATTGCAGAAAAAAAATTAAATCTGAAAGTAATAGCCTATTTCTAAAGTTCTAGACTTACTTAAAGAAAGAAATACATTAGAGCTTGTTGTTAGGTGTTTATTTTATAAGAAAAAAAATAAAAAAATTTAGAATGCTTTAAACAATGAAAAATATAGAATGATCTAATAGGCCTAGTTCAAAAGAAATTTATTTATGCCTCTTTGAGTTTTTTATAAAAAAAAAACAGTTAAAGGTTAATTGCAACTGAGAATAGAAATAATTTTACCATGTTTTCTGTTCCATTACAAAGCATGTTAGTGGAAAGGAAATAAAGCATGATATGGTTACTTTTAAATCAAAGAAATCTAGATGTATCAAACAGAAAATAAATTTAAACTATTATGTTTTCATTTAAAAATAACTCTAAGAGATGTAAATGCCCACTTATATATATATATATATATATATATATATATATAGCATAAGATAATGTCCAATGTTCTAAATATACAACTGAGCTATTGTTTTACATATAAGAACTTAAATAAGTTTTAAACTTAGGTGTATATATATATATTTATACTTTAAATCTATAACAAAAGGGGGGATTTATCTAACTGATTATTATGTTATTTATTTTGACAGTCATATTAATTTATGCATATTTAATAAAAGAAAATAATATGAACTTTTATATATATATATATATATATAGGATTTATCTAACTGATTATTATGTTATTTATTTTGACAGTCATATTAATTTATGCATATTTAATGAAAGAAAACAATATGAACTTATATATATATATATATATATATATATATATATATATATATATATATATATATATATATATATATATATATATATATATATATATTTAATCTTTAAAAAATATATATATATTTATTTCTTTGAAGGGTGGGCAGATCCAAACGCACCCCTCACCCTTGTTGATTTTTCTGCGTGTTGCCTATGTGAGATGCGACACCCACTGTCGTCGCTTGGCCGGGCGTGCCCTCATAGTCCGTGAAATGGGGAGCCGAGGTTGTGGTCGGTGACGTCCAAAGTCTGCGGGGTTACCGAAGCTGGGGGTGGAGCCGTCCCTAGACTGCGGGGTTACCGCAGTTGTGGGCGGTGCCATCCACAGTCTATAGGGTCACCGCAGCTGTGGGCGGTGTCGACCACAGTCTGCGGAAACACCGTAGCTGTGGGTAGAGCTGACCCCAATTTGCGGGTACGTCATCGCCTTCCCACTTGCCCTCCCTTCCCTCTATTCACCGCACCACCTCCATTAAAATCTGCCTCCCTCAATGCTTCACTTCCTCCGCCGTCTGGTTTGCCTGCCTATATTCACACACATTTTAACAAAAAACAATATGTTTGAAAGATGAAATAAGCCCTAACTCATATGTGAGTTAGGGTTAGTTAATGAAAATATGAGGTAAGGGAATCTTTTAGAGTAAAAGAAAACAAACCCTAGTTAGGGTTTTTAAAGGGTATAATCATAAAATATTGAGGAAGAGGTGGGAAAATATCCCTCCAAAGTTTGAAATAGAAATATTCATTTAAATTATTATTTGGTTTAATAGATTAGTGGGGTTTAATGGAAAAAGTAATGAGTTAGTTTATATTGGGTTAATTTTATTAAAGAGGATTATTTATGAGAACTTTTATGCAAACTAAGGATGGAAATTTAACCTAGGGGTAATGTAAATGATGAACATTAAATATTTAAGGGTTACTACTTGAAGGAGTAATATTTAGCGATTTGAATTAAGTTATATAAATACTATTTACAGATTTTAATGATGTACATAATTAAATGGAAGAATTTAATATAGATTATTGAACGTATCGGTAAGAAGATATTGTAGTGGAATTATATATATTTCTAAGATTAGTTACTGGCCTTGGTCTTGAGAACTTATTTAACCCAGGCAAAACCATTTAGTAAATAATATAACTAATATAATGGTATTTGTCACCTTAATTTTATTTGGTCAAACAATTAATATTAATACATTAAAGTTGTTTTAATATAGAATTAATAGATTTAAGATTTAATTAAGTTATAGATGAAGGATATAGGAAACTTGACATTAGTTAAATAAAGGACATTGAATCAAGTAATTATATTAATGTTTATTTTAGTAGAAGTTGATCTAATTAAATATTATAAAACGTAACTGACACAAAAGGGACATTGAGTGAATATTAATGTCCTTATAAAATTAATTGGTTCCCCCTGATTATAGGAGTTATCGTAATTGTTATGTAAATAATACTCTATTGCATTAGGAGATAGAGTTGAAGCCTAAGAATTCTAGATAAAACATTTATTCGTCACCCACTTTAGAAAACCATTAAAATAGCAATTAAGGTTCGTTGGAATCAACTTGTTAAGCTATTACATCTAATTAAGTATAGATTGCATATAATTAAGTGTTCAAAAAAAAATTGTTGTTTGTGTTTTTGCCCAAAAGTTTGGGCATGACAATAATCAATTCCTTCTTTTTGTGAATAACCTTTACAAACTAATCTTTCTTTGTTCTTGATTACCTCTCCATCTTCATTAAGTTTATTTCTATATACCCATTTAGTTCCAATTACATTTTTGTCTTTAGGTCGGGGAACCAATGTCCTAGTATTATTCTTTCAATTTGTTCTAATTCATCTTCCATTTCTTTTATCCAATGTTCATCTTTACATGCTTCAATAACATATGCTGGTTCGACTTGAGAAATTAAGCATGGCTCTTCTTTTTCCAGTCTTCCTCTAGTCATAACACCTTGATTCTTATTTCCAATTATTTGATTCTCTGAATGATTCAATCTTACATACCTGGGTTTGTTCTAATTAATATTCACAGGATGTTGTTCTCTAGTCACAGTTGAGTTTTCTGATAGCGTCGATGTGACTAGATCTTCACTCTGTACTGGTACAATCTATGTCAGTTGATTTATGATTATTTCAACTACCGGTTGTACAGATCTTGAATCTCCTCTAAAGAGTTCATCTATCTTCACATTAGTACTCTCAATGATATTCTGTAACCTTTTATTATAGCATCTATATGGCTTACTTCTATATGAATAACCAAGAAATATCCCTTCATCACTTTTAGGATGAAATTTTCCAATATACTCATTTCTTCTAACGTAACATTTGCTTCCAAATATTTTGAAGTAATTAAGAGTAGGAATATGACCAAACAATAGTTCATAAGGGGTCTTATAGGTTTCACTTTTGATGTGAACTTTGTTAAAGGTATAAACTGTTGCATTCATTGCTTCTCTCTAGTACACATGAGGTAGATTTGCTTCCATTAACATGGTTCTTGCTGCATCAAGAATAGTTTTGTTCTTCCTTTCCACAACTCCATTTTGCTGGGGTGTCTGGGGTGCTAATAGTTATCTTTTGATTCCATTCACTTCACAAAATGCATTAAATTATCTAGATGTAAATTTTCCTCCTTGATCTGATCTCAAACATTTGATTTTCTTTCTAGTTTCATTCTCTACCATTGCCTTGAATATCTTGAATCTTCCAAAAGCTTCTAATTTCTCCCTAAGAAAAGTAACCCAACTCATTCTAGAATAATCATCAATTATTAGCATAAAGTATCTATCTCCTTATAGACTTCTTGTTTTTGCTGGACCACATAGATCAGTATGAATTAAATCAATAATATTATTGGATTTCTTAGTAATGCTCTTAAATGTTGTTCTAACTTGCTTTCCCATTTGATATTCCTTACATATCGGATTATGAGGTTTCACAATCTTAGGTAAATCCCTTACTGCCTTAGTTGAACTGATCTTTACAATGCAATCAAAATTCACATGACAGAGTCTTTTATGCCATAACCAACTTTCATCAATGTGTGTAATTAAACATGTCTTATCACTGGTATTCAAGTGAAAGATATTAGCTTTAGTTTGATTATCGGTTACAATCTCCAATCCAGTTCTGTTTATGATTTTGTATTTTCTATTCTTGAATTGTAATTAAAATCCTTTTTCAACTAACTCACCAACACTCAAAAGATTATGCTTTAAACCTTCTACATAATAAACATTATCAGTATTGTGCTTACCATCCAAAGATATAGTGCCTTTTCCTTAGATTAAACAAGATTTATCATCTCCAAACCTTAATAGACCTCCATGAATTTCTTGAAAAGAAGAATTTTCTTTTATCACCAATCATATGATACAAGCATCCAAAATCTATAATCCATTCATCCTTTTCTTCAATTTTTCTTGCCAGTGCCTACTCTACCAGTTTGAAAATAGGTGCTGGTGGATCTTCTTTTATTGCAACAAAAGCCCATCTTCTATCTGCTAGATCTTCATTTGAATCATCTATAACACCTTCATCTGCATATTAACATGATTTATCACTATTTTTCTTAAATCTATATCTCTGATATTCAGGGTTAGGCTTATATGATGTTTTTTCTTTCTCCCTTAATCTCGCATGTCTATCAGGACATCTAGAAGGGGAAAAACCATGGTAGGAAACCTTACCCACAATTAGATGATACTACTGCAAATAGTATGTGTATATAAATGAGGTCTACACATACAGAAAGGCCAACTGCCTAGATCTCATTGCTCAATCACAAAATAGGAGTCACACTGACTACACAATTGGATGGTTAAATCCAATGATAATGTACTTCTCAAAATAACATCTTTAATGCTAGATTTAGTACAAGTTTAGCTCTGAACATGAGTTTCAAACACCTTCATAACCTTCCTTCAACCTCAAATAATGTCTGTGTGATTCACACAATGATCTGCTTATTTTCGCTCTTCAATATTCGAACACACTCATCATGATGATATTCAATAAGATTTTACAATCATATATACAAAACCTAAGACCAAATATATAGGTTGGCTCACTAAATATATTACAATTAAATCAATTACAAATAATTCTTGATGCGATACAAAATGTTGGCTTTAATACATTTACCACATTAATCATTCAATAAACAAGTCTCCATGACATGTCGTGTTGATCTGGAATATCGGTCCATAACCTAGACCTATTTTCCGGTTAAGAAAAATCTATTAAACCAATTAGACCAATAAGAAAAATAGCAAAACCAAACTTCCAATTCATGTCTTCAAGATAACCAAATGATCTCCAAGATATCATCGCTGCCGGTGAACCATATAACCTACCAGTGAACACATACTAGTGACTGTACATAAGCTATTAACCATACCGGTGAACCATATTGTCGGTTCAACAACATACCAATATAACCATAGTGCCAAATCAACAATGTATACCTCCAAGAAGAGAAGTGTTGACATCAATAACAAAATCAATGCAACACATGATGAAGTCATCCATAATACCAGCAGTAAGTTGTATGCATTGTTGTACTTCTTTATTTATCTTTGATAATGAATCATTAATGGAAGTAATGGAGTTGATTCTATGGATATGCATTTAGTGTCATATTTATGTTTATTATGTTTAAGGAAAAGTAAAATTTAAATGGTAGCTAGTGTTGGAAATGGAATAATGATGCTAGGATGTTAAGTAAGTGTTTGGGTGTAGGAACATTTGGAATTGGTGCTTTAAAATGAACCTAATGGGCTTTAATGAAATTTGCATTATTAATATAAGTAACCATGAGAGATAACTTAGAGAGGTACCTTATGCATGCATAGAAAGAATAGATGTTATTAAGTTGGTATTAATTGATATATGAAAGTAATTATTACATCATTATTATGATGAGCTTCTCTTGGTAAGGTTATGTTATATGCTTGGATTAGGTAATGGAGTTGAGATACCCTAGGGAATGTTATTAGTGTATTGTGTTTATTTCCACTTGTGTTATGTGTTCTTGTGATTATGTTCATGATGATTAATTATTCATCTTGTTAATGAATGTTAAATGCACTTAAGTAGTTAGTTGTTTATGTTGCATTTGTAGTTTTTTCTAAAAAAAAAAATTTCTATTCACATGTTAGTTGGTTGATTCCTCTAGGGTGTTTAGGCGGGCATTACACTGACCGGAGAAGGATGGACCATTTAGATTCATTCTACTTATGCATTGAATAACTTTATGACCAAATTTATTGAAAACAAAGCAATTAACACTGAAAGATGGATACCTTTGAGCATTAGGTTGTTAAATAACCTAATAGACCATTATATATTACTAGAAATATTAAAGGAAAGCTCTCACAAGGAGTACTCATTGATCTAGTATGTATAGTGAATGTTACCATTGAAGAAAATATTTATACACAACAATTTAATCAAGATACATATGATAAATTTTATGTTATGATTAAGGTGAATGATGATTTTACTTGTTCCACTATAGGTTCAATCACCCTTCCTGTAGAGGTTGGTATTAAGTGCTTCGATGTTACCTTTTTCATTGTTCCTATCTTAAACAAACTTCATGTGAGGATGGGATACCCTTGGCTTGATTCTATGAAATCTATAGCTTCGACCATTCATGTGTTTGAAGTTCCTTCACATTGGGATGTGTTATAATGATCAATCATAGTCTCTATCAACACTTATCAATACATGAAAACTTTACCCTTGATTTATTTTGGCCTAAGAAACCTAAAACTTTAAAATCTCATCACAATTTCCTTTTCTTAACCTATCAATATTTAAAAGAAGAAAGGATACCAGTCTTGATAAATCTCAATGATTATTCACCTATGGATATGGACATTCCTCCTCTACATTCTACACTTGGACTTCTCTCTACCCCTCCTATTCATTTAATATATGTTGCAGTTCCACCTCTTACATATTATAAAGGTCAAAGTGATGTAGATCCTTGAAACTTCTTCTAATCACACTCAATTGACCTAAAGAGAATCAAACTCTAATCATCCAATACTAGGTTTCTCACCCTTTCACACCTTGTCTCAATGCACTCTCAAGGCATCACCCAACCACTCAAATGAGGTTTTCAACTTCAATGGATTAACCAAACATAAATTAGGGTTTTAACACACCTATTAAACTATGAAACAAGGTTCCACATTCCCAAGTTGACTGCTTCACTTCCCAATACACAAAACTGCACTTAGGAGGCTTATTCCTACTAGCCCTCCAAATCGGGTAATTCAACAATAACTCAAAACTTTCCCAAAAAACTTGGAATTTGTTTTGCATATCTAGACACCCTTTTAAAAGTTACACAACATACTCCAAAACCATGTTTAGGTTCTTTGTACCAATTAAAAGAACCAATACCTTGCTATGCATGAAACCTGGCCAATTATGCCACTTTTACAAAGAAACCATATCACAAACTTCACTCCTCAATACCAAATCCAAACATAGTCTTGATTTAGGATGAAAAAAAACATATTTTAAATTTTTTAAGTGGTTCCATAATCATATACTCATCTAAAAATTAAATCCTCAATTTTAGGACCCAAAACCTAGGGATTCCTCAAAATCCCACTTCCAAACACTTCCAGACCCAACCAAAAGGTCAAACTATTGGCATTGTGTTGTAATTGATGTCAACTAGTATGGGAGATTGATGAGTAGTGTTGTCATTGATGCATACCATAAATGGTGTCATTGATGTCAACCGATGTAGAAGGGCTACCAGTATAAGAGATGTATGTGTTTCACTATCATGGATCCATACATAATGAGATATCCTTAATATCACCTTGTGTTGCAGTGCACTAGTAAGGTAAGATAAGGGAGAGAATGTCATTCAATAGAATGAACTTTGGATTCACCAATATACAAGTCAGTGTTTGGCTTGTGTGGAAGAGATGGGCAGGTTATCAGTATATTCTATCACGTATAAAGAGAATATGTTAACTGGTAAGTCAAGTATTGAAATGGAGAAGACAAATCAACCAAGTGAGTGGTTTTCAACCAACAAGCTTATGACAAGTGTACAAGAAAGATGTAAATGTTACTAGTATGTTGTGTGGATGCAAAACAATAGGACTCCCACTAGATAAAGATGCAATGAATATGTTTCCATCGGATCACATGTGCCTATTTGAAGATATGATGTACAAATAGGGAAGCCACATGAGTGCATTGCAGGATGCAGATGACAAGGATCCACTCCCATTGATAAGTGGAGCTTATCTTTTATTATGAAAAGTGTGCATCATAGTTCTATGAGATAAGACAGATGAGTTAAAGGAAAATGTTTGAAGGTTCACACCAGATCTACTAGTGAATCACAAAGATGCCTCAAGTGCATGAAATTGGGGATATGCACTAGACCATCTGAGAAGGCATGATGAGTTGTCGAGATAGATGAAGAATGATGTGTTTGTCACTTTGACAAACTAGTTAAGATATGATCTAGGTTGATGAAGAAGGCGGCAAGGTTGATCAGTTGCAGACAGAAGATAATGGTTAGATTGAAGATGGAGTCAGTTGAAGGTTGATGACATGGTGTCATCAAGGGTTTTACTAATAAGTATGTCCACCAGTAATGCAATAAGAGTGCAAATGCAGAAGCCTCCCATCTAATGAGGATGTGCATAAGGAAGGTTAGCAAGAGTGCTGACCAGTTGAGTGTTCCACTAGAAGAGAAGCAAAGTGCAAGATTGAAAGAAGATTGGTTAAGGGTTTAAATGACAAGGATAGTAACCCAGTAGAGGAGCCCTGCAATGGAATTGGTTGGTGATCCAATCCATACCAACACAAATGATCAAGAAAAGTTGGATGTTGACACAATTTCCATGTAGAGATGAAGTGGCATGCATGCATAGGTCATTGTGTTGAATTGGTGAAGTGTAAGGGGGTGAGGTAGATGGTGACAGATCGACATTTATGTGGATTGCAAGATTCACAAGATAGAAAGTAGAGGTTTGTGGTTTTTTGTCAATGCAGAACAAAGATCTAGCATTGATTGAGAAAATCGAGGAAGGTGAAGGAAATCACAAAACTGATCTTGGTGATTGACTAGGAAATCGGTTGACAAGTCAAAAAAAGATTGCCAAAGATAGAAGGCATGATCAGGAAGGCACGATAATTGAGGGATTGATTGATGAGTTATAGTTCATCAATCCAAGTGATCAAATTGGATGAGATTTGATTGGATTTGGTTTGTCTCGAGGTTGATGAGAAAACCCTAACTACTTGAAATTTGAATTGGCTTTTGGTGGGAAAATCAAGTTATAAATATGCAAGCCAAAATCATTAAAGGGTGATGTTGAAGGAGAGTGTGTTGCCACTGGATGAGATAGTGTTGTTGTATGAAAGAATATATCAGTCAAGTGCTCACAAAGAAGAATGAGAAGAGACTGAGGATGAGGAAGAAAAATGTTGAAGTGTTCAACCAACAATAGAAGTGCAGAATTGACAGTGACCATACTAGTAGAGAAGAAGTGAAGAAGATTGGAGAGAAGAAAGACATAGAACCGATAGTGTAGTATCAAAGGAGAACAATAGTGTAGCAAAGAGAGAAGAGACAACCAATAGAGAGAAATGGCAACGGGAGAGAACTAGTAGAGAAGGAGAAAAGGCTGAACCAATAAGGTTACAATAGGAGATAAGGTTGTAGCAGTGAGAGGGTGAGAGAGAGAATCATCAATGAACTAGATAGAAGATCTAGTAGAGAGATTTGAGAAAGAGTTACAAAATCCATTTGTAACAAGGCTATTAACTTTTAAATGATAATGTTTTGTATTCACTAAGTTGGAGCACAGTGAAGGGGTTGTAGCTCCTTGGGTTGGTGCCCTAACAGTGTAATCAGAGATTCATTATGAGGTTGGATTGGAGCAATAGTCTCCAACAACATTTCTCACTGAGTTTTTTCCCATCTTGGGTTTTCCTCATTTATGTTTTTGTTATGTGATGTCCCTTTATTTATGAATGCATTTGTGATTAGTCTCCCCACCAACCAATAAGTTTGCATTGAGTTAGATCTGATAATCGATATCCACACATAGGATTATTAAAAGGAAAATATTGAGAACCACTTGTGTCTAACACAAACACCATCTATTCAACATGGATAGACATAATCCAACATAAAATGACACCATTGTTCAATGAAAACACTCAGACCTATACATGGGACCAAGTATGCACTCCTCAAATGATAACTTTTCAACAATTTATGATCACGACTCCTTCATTTCATTATTCCCTACACACAAAACTAATATGAGAAGCTATTATACATTTATCTAGACCCATTCCATGAGAAACAATAAGTACATAAGGTGGAATGGATCAATTTAGCATTGTGACCCTCAAAACCTTCACAAAACTGTCAAAATGGCAGAATTCGGGACAATCAAATATATATACACAAAATTTATTGATTAATCCTTATAATTAGAGTCAAATAAATGTTATAACATTTCCCTATCTCTTCCAATGAAAATACAATTCAATAGAACACTATGTAGACTGTACAACCAAAGGAAAGTTCAAATTCGCACACAAAATTATAGGGAACCGTGTATGTTTTATTGCAAAATGATTGTTTTTACATATGCCAATGTCCAAAAAAAATCAAAATCCTTTAAAAACCTTCAAAAAAATATCCCACATGTGAGAATAAAGTTTTTAAACTCATTTGGGCTCCCAAAATAGAAAACAACCTCCCTAATTACCATTTGAACCAACTAATATTCAGAGTTCAAATTTGAATTTGTTAAACTTGACATGTACATTTTGACCTTATGACACCAAGAAACTTAAGATAATGTCTTTAACACATTTAAAAAAATTTATGAACTCGAAATTGACACCTAATATGCCTTCTTGGCAATTATTACATAATATGCCCATATGACACCATTTGACCATTAATGACTCCATTAGACAACTTGACCCAACTTGACTCAACCATTATATAAATTGACCTTCAAAGGCCTTATTACATTGTTTTAGGTCATATATGAACCTTTTACATCCAAATAGACTCAATCTTTCCATTTTTGGCTTTCAGGTCTCATTGGACCCTTAGGTGCTCTTGCACCATACTCCCCCCTTATGGAAAATCTCTTGTCCCAAGAGAATAGGGGTCTTGAATTTGCACCTCCCATACTTCTAGATGTTCTTCTATAACTCATCTCTTAATGGGGCATCTGTTGCAATAATAACTCATTAAATGAGTCAACCTTCCACCTATCACTTGCAAAGACATCATTAGTCTTCAAAAACAAATCAGGACATCCATGTTTGGGACAGTCATATACTATTTGATGTTACACTATCTTTACTAACTTCTTCAGGTCCAAATGACCTCACAACATGCTCAAAATTAAAGAACCTCCACTATCCTTAACCTTCTTATTCAATGGACATACTGTGTCCCCAACAATCGCATGATCCTTCTTCATTATACACTATGTTGGCATATGCACACTCCAATGAGACATTGTATGTGATTGAAGGTTTTGTCATTGATGGCAACCTTGCAATCCTATGGCACTGACAAAGGCATTATACCAGCATCAGCAGATAACACTCTACACCAACACTCAGGACACCGGAACTGGCACAAAAAAGGAAGTATACCGACACAAAGGCCGATAGGATTTTGTTATATTATATTTTGTTTATTATTGTAAAAAATTTGTAAGGTGACTTCAAAAATTGTAAAATGACTCATATATAAAAGAGATCATTGTAGACATTTAGTGAGAGAGGTGTAAGCAATGAGGAAAATATTAGGCAGACCTATTATGCTAAATATAGGCTGAAGGGTTTATGTAAGAAGAAGAGTAGCAACCGGTACTGGACCAGGCATTATATATGCTATTGTAAAGCAGTACAAGATATTGGATTTGTATAATCCTCATTGTAAGTTAGTGAGACTTCCCATTAAGCAGTGAGCTCTAGGCAGTTGGCCTTCCTGCATGTGCAGGCCTCTATTGTAAGTAATATTCTCTTATTGGCCAGTGAGTGAATATTGTGGGTCACAAATCCCATCGACGTTTTTCCCACACTGAGTTTCCTCGTTAAAACCTTATGTTATAGTGTTCTTTTCATGTGGATGTTCTTAATTCTATTTATTGTATTATTTCTTGATTACCGATACACTGTTATAATATGTTTTGCATGTTTTAAGTCAAGAAATTATAATCACCGATTATATACTGATTCACCCCCCCCCTCTCAGTATCTGTGGGATTCCTAACAATTGGTATCAGAGCCTAGTCCTCTATTTTCTGAAGCCTAATAGCTTGAGGAAGATCTTGACACTAGTAAAGATGGAAAATTTGATGAAGCAACTTGAAGGAGCTCTTTCAGAATATGATGCAGAGAAATTGAAAAATATCAAACTAGAAGATGATTTAAGGGCAGCTTAGGATATCATTCAGGCCCTCCAAGAGAATTTTACTGTTGCAATAAATAAGAGAAGAGAACTTTGCAAAAAATTGTAAAATGAGAATGATGAAAAGGAATCACTTAATGATATGATAAGCAAGTTGAAACAAGAGAACATGACAATAAAGAATGAGATGCAGGATATGACTATGAGATTCTGCAAAGAGATTGAGGATAGGAAGAAGAATGAAGAAGAATTGACCAGAAGACTAAGTGATGTAGCAAATGAGAACACAAGACTTAGCTATGAAAATGACATGTTGAAGATAGATTTGATGCATACTCAGAATGACTCAAATGAACTGATGAGACAAAAAGAAGTCTTAGAAAGAGAACTCAAAACTGCAAATCAACATAAAGAAAAATTCAAGAAAAACTCAGAGGAACTTGGCACCTTGCTAAAGAATCAAAAACCTAAAGGTGACACTTCTGGAATTGGCTTCAAAGTTGGTGAAAGATTTGGTACTGCAAATACTCAGGATCACAACAAGCTGGTAAGACAACCTAATGCTTGTAAATTCAATGGAAAATGCTTTAACTGTAATAAGTATGGTCATAGAGAAAATGAATGTAGATCTAGAAATTATCAGAATATCAACACACCCACTGGTCAATGTTCAAAATGCAACAAAGTTGGTCACAACTATGAAAAATATAGAATGAATGTGAGATGTTATGTTTGTGGAAGATTTGGACATTTATCTAATCAATGCAAAACAGGTTATGGGAGAGCTATTCAAAAGAATAATGTAACTTGTTATGCATGTAACAAGATTGGGCATATTGCTAAATTATATAGAACTAAAGGAACACTAGTAGACAACAAAAGTTCTAGCTTGAAAGGTAAAGAAATAGTTGAAGAGGTTAAGCAAGAATTCTCAAAACAATGGATTAGAACAACTGATCTAAATATTGGGAATACTCCTCCACCAGTAGAATAAATCAATGCTTCACCGGTAGGACAGAGTGATGCTTCACCAGCAAGATAGAGTAGTGCTCCACCAGTAGGAAGTTCTTCATCTAATTGAAGAAAGTTTCCTTGAGGGTTTGGCAATCTAATGACATGTGCTATTATTCTCTCGGTTAGAGATAAGAAGTTGGAAGTTACTTTTTACCTACAGACAATGTTAAGTGAATACTTAACTGGCATGCATTTAATGTGGTAGATGGCAAAAAGACACTATAAAATTGAGGTTTTGGCTCCATTCCATTTCACCAAGATTTCAAACCTATGAAGAGCCCGAAGATTCTGAGCTAAGGCATTTCGAGCAAGAGGCAAGAACACCCCAAGCAATCATCCATCCTAAAGGCAGTAAAAGGTATTTTATCATGGCATCCACCTCTACAATTGAATATATAAGAAACCCTACTGTTGTTGAAGTTATAAAAAGACCTAGGCCTATATTTCAGTTAGTTCCTGAGGTAGCAAAGAAAGATGATACCTTAGGTGCTTTTTCTCAAATTCCCAAGGGAGTTGTTTATGCTGAAGACCCCAGAATTTACATCCACTGCAACATTAAAGAACTAGGAGATGAAGAGATTAAAACCATGTTTAAAACTATGATATGTGATGAATCTGGCAATATAAAAGATGAACACAAGATCATTGAGACCCTAGGATTCATAGAGATCCTTAGCATTCCTGAATTCCCCAAGGATGTGATTAGGATAGTCTTAAGCAGGGTACATGGTGAATTTTTCTGGTTAGATGCAATCCACAAAATCACTAAGGAAGCTGTGAAAGCTGTCACAGGGTTACCGACCACTAGTAAAAGGCCAGATAAAACTAAGAAGGTATCCAATGACCTAGTTACAAATATAACTGTGCAACATTCAACTAAAGGTCCCTAAGAGTTAATGATGTAACAGACATTAATGTGAGATTTATCAGCATGATATTAGGGTATAAAGTTACTCATGCAAATAGACTCAATTCAGTTTCAAGTTTATGCATTAAGAGTGCGTATGATATGGTCACAGATAATACAAACATTGATATATGTGAGTGGTTAAAGGATGAATTAATTGACAACCTTGGAAAGATTAAGAAGGACAAGAAAGGAACTTTTAGGTTTGGAAATCTGTTGGTATGTCTGATGCTACATATAACCAAACAGGTTCCTAGTATAGGCTACAAAGAACTTGGATATGATATACTGGTAGGTAAACAGTTAACAATACTATTAAATAACATGGGAGAAGACAAGGAAAACAATATTCATGACTTCTTTCAAGCATTAAAGGCCAAAATAAAGAAAAGAATCAGGTTATCACAAAAGATTGTCGACAAATACAAAGATGAAATATGCTTTGTAATCAAGAAGGATGAGATCTAGATGGAAGCAGACATTCCTAGGACAGTTTGGGTAACTGAGATGGGATATGAAACATATGATCATATAATTGAAACATATGCTAAAGTACTTCTGGAAGCCCCCAGAGAACCTAAGGAAGAAATATTTGGTAGTGCAAAAACTATTGAAAGCCAAATACAATCAAATAAAATAGTGAAAAAGGTTGAGATAGTTGTAAGGAAAGGTTCCAGACAAGCAAAGGCCATCAAAGAAGATGTGTTGAAGAAAACTGATATAACAGAGGTTGAGTTAGTAGCTCCACAACCTGAAACTCACCTATCACTGATAGGTACTTATTTGGAGAGTGACATGCCTGCAACTTTCAAAAGAGTTGTAAGGAAAAGAGATCCCTCACCAAAAACCACACCCTCACCCAAGAGGACAAGACAAAAACAACAAGCAATGAGATCTCCGATAATAAAGGCTACACCAAAGAAGAAGAAATTGACACTCAAAAAGAAGAAGAGGACAAACAAAGACTTGGCCCCTCTTGATATACTGCTGAATGAAATTATAGAGGAAGGTAAATTGAAGAATATAGAGAAAATATATGACACTTGAATAGATGATGAAAAAGAACAAGTTGAAAAAAGTGTTATATTACATATGGATATGTATAATAAATTTTTGATGGAAGTAGTAAATGAAATTCTAGATGAACTATTTAAGAGACTGGAAGCGAGAAGACAAGCAATAATATAACTAGACAAGAAAATAAAGATTGAAAAGCTACTTGTTGTATATCCGGTAAATTCACCCAAAGAAATCGATGACCTAATTGCTCAAGCCAAGCAGTCAGTATTTTCTACTACACACCGACACATTGCTTTAATGGTTGGAAGAGTTAATGAGATGACTTAGGAGACAGAAAATGGATGGGATATATTCCTAGTTGAGAAATAAAAACAAGAAGAATACAGGAACCCCAAACCTATAAAAGTTTATCAAAAAGATAGAGACAAGGGTAAAGGTAAAGGTGGTGGACCACCTAGTATCAAGGTTAAAGACAACTTACCCCCACCTCCTTTGATTACTCCACTGATAAAAACAACAGCTATAGAAGATCTGCCGGTAGCTGAGAGTATCGATGTAGAGGATGGTAATCCTAATCCTGAAGTCTTATATACTGTGGATGTTGATACTCAAAAGATCAACATTGTGGTAGACAAAGATATAGCTGATAAAACTGAAATGGCTAGTGAGCCTCCGGTAGCTGAGCAAACTGATAACACACAGAAACCGACAGATGACAAAGAACAAAAGGTAGAGACTCAAAGATAGACTAAGACAATGCAACAAATAGAGAAACAAATAGAGCAAAAGGCTTCAAAATAGGAATAGGAACATAAGGAAACAGTGCCACCAGCAACTGGAGAAGTAGAAAAACCATTGCTTAAGGAAATGTAGACACAAACAGACCTACCAGAGGTCAATACAAGCTTGGTTACTTCCACTAGCGATACTCAAAATGCTGGTTCATCATCAGGCTACAAATCAACTAATGTGACTGAGGTACTATTAGATTCAATCAAAAGGATAACAGACTGCAACTCACAAGCTTATAAGGCAATTGATGATACCATATCAATTTTGAAGGTAGTTTCTCCTAATTGTAATATAGACAATAAAGATTCTTTAGGACAACTTGATACACTATGTAAATATATCACAGAAAACATTGAGAAAATAAAGGAAGAGACATTGAAGGATAAAGTAGAAATTGAAAAGCAGAAATTTTTTGATGAGCAAATAAAGAAGTGTACCAGAGATTTTGACACACTTCTACCAGAATTGTGTAATTTATTGAAAGAGTACAAAACTCTGTACAAAGACACCTGTAAGACAAACTTTTTTACTATAGATATAGACAAAAAGATGAGCAAGGTACAGGATGAGATCAACAAACTTGCAGATAATTTTGTTAACTCACCTGATACACTATCAGTTTTTGAACAGAAAATAACAAATTTTGAGGAAGATTTACTTAAATTGGAAAGAGAAAAGGAGAGAATAGTGAATAAGGCAAAGCATCTAAGATTAAAACTGAGTCTAAGATTGGAATATCTAGCATCACTACGAAAGGAAGTATCTGAGGCACTTATATAGGGACAGAAATCACTGACAGAGCATTTGCAGCATCTCACTGGTATAGTTAAGAGAACAGAGACAACAATAAGAGATAGTAAAAAGTATATGGAGAGTATAAACTCGATTTCGGCGGATCTATTTCAAATTGTAACTATCTAGTTACAAGGTTGAAACTACAAACTCTATTGACATCTTGACAACCTTTGTCATTGATGCCAAAGGGAGAGTAGTGGGATGAGAAAATTCAATATCACAAGAATCATATGCTCAGGGGGAGCACACACATTTTTGGTAACTTTTTTTGTACTTCACATTTTTTATACACTTTTTTAAATTTCTCATGAGTGTTGCCATCAATCCCAAAGGGGGGGATTGTTGGCATATGCACACTCCAATGAGACATTGTATGTGATTGAAGTTTTTGTCATTGATGGTAACCTTGCAATCCTATGGCACCAGCAAAGGCATTATACCGGCATTAGTAGATCACACTCTACACCGGCACTCAGGACACCAACACCAACACAAAGAAAGGAAGTATACCGGCACAGAGGCCGATAGGATTTTGTTATATTATATTTAGTTTATTATTGTAAAAACTTTGTAAGCCAACTTGGAAAATTGTAAAATGACTCTTATATATAAAAGAGATCATTGTAGACATTTAGTGAGAGAGGTGTAAGCGATAAGGAAAATATTAGGTAGACCTATTATGTGAAATATAGGTTAAAGGGTTTATGTAAGAAGCAGAGCAGCAATCGGTACTGGATTAGGCATTATAGATGCTATTGTAAAGCAATACAAGATATTGGATCTGTATAATCCTCATTGTAGGTTAGTGAGACTTCCCATTGAGCAGTGAGCTCTAGGCAGTTGGCCTTCCTGTATGTGCAGGCCCCTATTGTAAGTAATATTCTCTTATTGGCCAGTGAGTGAATATTGTGGGTCACAAATCCCACCGAGGTTTTTCCCACACCGGGTTTCCTCGTTAAAACCTTGTGTTATGGTGTTCTTTTCATGTGGATGTTCTAATTCTATTTATTGCATTATTTCTTGCATACCAGTACACTGTTATAATATGTTCTGCATGTTTTAAGTCAAGAAATTATAATCACCGGTTAGATACTGATTCACCCCCCCTCTTAGTATATGCGGGATTCCTAGCACACTGTAGAGCTGCCCACATCTTACTATCATCACCCATGTGTTGCGGCATTACAAAAGGTTTCTCATACCTCTAATCTCTATTTTGTGTTCCCTTCACCTTAGGTACTTGCAAATATAGATACTCTTTGCCACCAAAACATATAATTCTTGGCTCAAAAATATGATTGTTTTGCAAATGTGTTCGAGTAAAACTTTTACCATCTTTATCAATAACATATATGTTGTTATACCCATCATGCAACATCCTCCTCAAGTACTTCCAAGGTCTTCCCAAGAGAAAATGGCAACATGTCATGGGAACCACATCACACAATACCCTATCATGATAATCACCTATAGAAAACTCTACATAACATTGTTCTTGGACTACAAGATTTTTATCATCAGCCACCCAAGTTGCCTTGTAGTCCATGAACATGTTTTGGTCAGTTGGTATTGGCTTGGTAATTGGATGTTATCATACACTCTTGTAAACCCACACTGACACTAGTTTAAGGCTTTACTGGCAGAGCTTTCACTAAGGAATCTTGATAGGATGCATAAGTGGTGTTGTTTCAGCTTCTAGATAGATTTTAGGATACTAAAGATGTTCGTTGATCATGTTTTAATTGGTTGAATATGTTTCTTTGGCGTGGTGGACCTAGAATAGGTCCAATACCTATCTAGGTTATGGACCGGTATCATGCTAACGTGTACTCTACAAGTTACCTAGATGTTTCAAGATGTTTTATGGATTTATTATTTTGGTCTTAAGCTGACATGGCATATCATTGTAATAAATAATTATGTAATGATCTTATTGTAATATCTTTAGGTGGCTGACCTAATTGGTTTAGGTCTTAGGGTTTGTATAAATAAGAAATTTAAATTCTTTGTAAAGCATGAAGGTTATTGAAAAGGGTCATGGTCAAGGAATGGAATGTGAAAATATTGTAATATCACTCAGGAAAAGGAGTTGATTGATCATTGGTGATCGAATTGGATTTAGAAGAGGATTTAGTCCTCTAGTATTGAGATTAATCGAGACTATAATCAGGCATAGTAGATTCTATTTCTAATAATTCACTCTATTGGATTGTTGTCCATTTATCGTGAGAAGCTTGTAGCCTCTTTGTAGTCAGTGAGACTCTTTTGTAATGAGCAGTACACTCTAGGCAGTGTGCCTTCCTACTAGTGCAAGCCCCTCATTGGAACACATACTTTCTATAGAAGTATCATCTGACTGTGGGTAGATTTCCTACTGTGGTTTTTCCCTTTCCAGGTTTTCCATATACAAATCATTGTGTTATGTGGTGTGGTTCCTTTACATTGATTATCTGGTTAATTGTTAAGTTGTATTGTTTACTGGTATCTAATCCTACCACATCTGTCTGTGCTTTACTAGTACTTGACTTGTTTAATTCTATATTGTGGATTAAAAGTTATAATTGTTAACAATAGATTCACCCCCCCTCTAATTTTCTCATCGGTTATCCTAACATACACACCTTACCCTGGATAAGACATTGAGTTTTGAAGATGGATACCTGTGGTTGCACTTGTTGTTGGATTTGAATGTCACCTTCAAGTACTGGATCAACATTACCAACTCTTTCTTCTTCTAGTTGTTCTTCCCCTTGTGCTATCTGAACTCTTTTCTCGACCTTCTTGCCACCTTGTTCACTCATTGGACACTTGAAAGAAGGGTGCCCAACCTCATTGCATGTAAAATACCTTCCTATAAACAAACATAATCCTCTACCTAATCCAAATTTGTCACCACTTTATAACCTCCCCTCTGATCATAAAATGACTCCTTTCCCTTGTCATTGTTGTCGTGTCCATGTCCTTCATTGTTAGGTCTAATTCCCCTTCCTCTATTTGTACCACCTCTTCCACTTCCTCCTGTCCTCTCTCACTTCCTCTTTACCTTTTCTTCATCCCTTATAGCCAACTGAAAACACTCTCCAAGTGTCTTTGGTATACTCAAACCAATTTCATCTTGCAAGTTATACCTAAGCCCATTCAAGTATCTTGCTATGTTTTCCTCTTCATCTTCCAATCCACCTCTAATACTCAATTTGTAGATTTTCTCAGTGTATGTGATCACATCTAGGTCCTTCTTCTTCAAGTTTTGTCTCATCCTCTTATTTTTAATTGCATCATCTAATGGGAGAAACCGATTCTTTATCATGGCTGCCATTCTACTCCAAGAGGTAACCTTTTTTCCTCCTCTAGCCACTCTCTCTGCCTACTCATGAGTCTAACATGTCAAAGAAGTACCCCTCAACTTTGTTCTAGAAAACTTTACCTTCTTCTCCTCACTCATCTCCTCATACTCAAAGAAATTATCTAGGGCATCTATCCACCCTAACACCTCTTCACTATCCATCTTCTCATGATAGATAGGTAAGTCTATGGTTGGCTTAGTTCCACCACCTTGGATTACCTTCAACAATCTCACCATATTCCTTTGATCAATATTTAATTCATCTTCATCCCCTTTGTGTTGGTTCTCATTTTCTTCTATACCTCCTTCTGGTTGATTCTACTCATCCCCTCTAGGGTTCCTTTCCAATGCTTCCAATCTTGCCAAGATTGATGCATTCTCTCTTCTTACCTATCTTAGTTCTCTTTCCCTTGCAACATCCTAATCTATTCTCTCCCTGAACTCTCTTTCTCTTACTTGTAAGGTTTCTCTCAATTCATTATTCTCCCTAGCCATTTGGTTCTTAGGAGGCATCTTCACAATCTATCTCCAATCGTTAACTCTTCTACATAAGAAACTACTCACTATTTCCTCAAGGACCTACTTGCTACTTTAATACCAATATAATTCAGAGCCTTTTGCCTTCTTCTAATCACACTCAATTGACTTGAAGAGAATCAAACTCCAATCATCCAATACTAGGTTTCTCACCCTTTCACACCTTGTCTCAATGCATTCTCAACGCATCACCCAACCACTCAAATCTAGTTTTCAACTTCAATGGATTAACCAAACATAAATCAAGGTTATAACACACCTATGAAACCCTAACACAAGGTTCTACATGCCCAAGTTGACTAGTTCACATTACAAGAGAAATTATATTGCAAGAGAATACCCATAATAACATCGTGACAAGGACCATGAGCTTGCATCCCAAGTTGTTTCCTCCCCTATGTTGTTGAATGTTGGCTTGGTCCCATTTGCCAAACCTTTGCCTAATCCTATGGGGGAGATATATCTTAATGAACTTCTTTAAAAAATTAAATTATCTATATAAAATGATTCTTCTCCATCACCTCCATGCATTTGATCTCCTATTGTGGTTAATTTGGATGATGATGTTGACAATGATGTGGATACTAATGATTTTGATGATATTTATGAAGTTATTGAAATTAATTGTGAGATATCTTGAATATTTTAAAAATATTTATTCCTAGCTCCTAGTGATAAACATAGCGACTCATCATTATAGAATGGTCCTTGTTTGGAACTTGCGATAGTGCCATCTACCATACTTGTTGTGGCTCATCTTGTTGAACACCTAGAATACTGGAGGGGGCGGTGAATTAGTATTCCCTTAAGAACTTATTAAAATTCTTAAATGGCCAACCACATAACATTAATTAGCTAAAGAAATAATAGGATAGCAGATAAAAGATTACATCACATAACACATGCATTTATACGTAGAAAACCAAATATACAAATAACCATGGAGAGGGTTAACCCTCAATAATGTGCAACTAGTTACAGTAATATAAAAATAGGTGTCCCACTACCAGATGGACTCACTATCCAAAATATGATAGCTTATAGCCAATAGTACAAAAATAAACTATTATGATGCATCCATCATATGCATAAGATACAGTTTCAATTAAATGCATTCTATCTTACAATCGTTGTACAAAATCACTTTCACATTTATTGTCTGATCACACACATTATGTACCATATCATATGATAAAAAAGATCATCTATCTAACCATTGCAAACTAACTGCATTATATATCAATAAGGTATTCATGAAGTTGGCTTTAACTAGAGTAAAGGATAAGCTCCAAAAATTCTTTACACACCATGCTATTCTTATTAAATAAGTCGGCTATGATACAAAAAGACTTCCTCCATAATCTTTAAATAAAAAACATCTAACTTGCTGATGATTCTAGATAGGACCGGACCAAAAATGTCATGCTACATTAATTGAGAAAAACAAAGTACACCATTACTAGACCCAAAACAAAGCTATAATCATGCATCGACATCAAAATAGACATTTGAAGAGATGTACACCTTGATCTTGAAGCCTTATGTGAATTTTGGACCAGTAATCATGCCAGATTGTGCTGCATATGAAACATGCCAAAATGTGTTGAACCAATGTTTCCAGATCCAAAAACATCAATGACATCAATGACAATATTCTAAAACTGCCCCCCTTTGTCATTGATGGTAACATTGTATATATGCATACAAAGAAGAAAAAAACCATATATATTCAACCTATACATATTCACTTCCTCTATATGGTTGCTACAATTTTATATTTACATATTTATATAATATTCACTCCCCATTTGACATCAATGGAAAATTGTGTGAACACTGATTGTACAAACAAAAAATAAAAAATTCCCCCTAAGAATAATATTCATAAAAAAAGATTAGTTGGAAGATTATTTGTTCTTCTGAATGTGTGTAGACAAAATACCTCCATTTTTGTTCCATTGCTGAAAGGAATATCTGAGAAGAGAAGAATGAACTTGGAGAGACACAAGCATATTTTGAACATCTTCAATTGAGTTGGGTTTGGAGAAGCTGAATTATTGTGCCTTGGAGATTGCATGATTCATCAGTAAGATGTAATTGTTGAACATGTCCCTTAACTATCCATCAGGGATAATGATGTTGTCCCTTTCTACTAAAGCTCAAAATATCTTTTGTTGAAATCTTCAATAACTATCCTTCTAGATTTGGAGCTCCTAAGCTAGCTAAAACAAGAGAAATGCCTCCTCAATTTTTGACTCAATTTTATCAATCTCTTTCTAAATACTCTTGGTAGCAGCTAGTCATTTTGGTCTACAAAGGTAGATTGTATTGCCAGTAGAGAAACAAGATTGACCTTGTAGAATAAGTTGGCATAGGTCTCCATTTGTTGTTGCACATTTACTTTTCAAATTAGACAACAATTTTTCTTTTTCAGCCTTCTTTTCATGAGCTATCCAATAATCCAATATTTCAGATTAGAGGAATAGACTTTGAGAGATGTTACCAAACACTTGCATTTTTTTAGACTAGAAGATGATGGATTAATTAAACTATTAGGAATAGCACTTTGGAGAGATGATATCACATCCTTAATTACTCAACTCTTTTCTTTCAATTCATCAAATACATCCTTTTCAACTGAAGCCTAAATGTCTTTATCAATTTGAAACTTCTAAAAGGAATCAATCTTATTGAGATCAACAAGAAACATGGAAGAAGCAATATGTTGGAATGATAATGGAGTGGCAAGAAAGTTTTCTAGTGTGGGGAAGCTAGAGTTGGCTTCCACTCTTTCAGGTGTCAGCTGATGTGACACATTCTTCAAATGAAAACTTTTCTTCTACATCCTTTTTTACCACTTTATCCTATTTCTCTTTCTTCTCTTCCACTTTTGAACTATCGGTGGGAGCATTCAAAACAACAGTGACAACAATTGCATTTATCATAGAATTTTCTTTCACAATAGTGAACTAAAGCACAATATTCTCAAGTAAAACATCATCAGAGATAACCTTTTCATTAAAAATTGTATCAATGACATCTTCAGTAGACATATTTTTTGGATCTTCAATAACTAGTAGCATTCCAAATTTTCTTGAACTGGATTTCACATATTCTATTGTTTCTTCTTTTAATGTATCTATATCCTATGACCTTTCCATAAGAGCATCTAGCCTTTTCTTTATCGTGAGTTCTGTTATACATATTTGTACAACTGTGGCCTTCTCTTTCTTTGAAATAGTGTTTCGAACAACCTCTAGGTCATGTCTCCAAATTTCTTTGTCATCTTCTATAGCTTTTCTTTTGATTTCATTATGAATTTTCCCAAGATATTGGGACTATCTTTCTTAAAATCTTCTAGAATGATATTTAATCTAACACAATACTAAACAAAAGAATTTGCAATTGTTTCCTTGTATTTATTGTTAACTTCAACATACATATGACTTGTTTTAATTAACCTTCAAGATCTATCATATTATACACATATTCTAATTCAAGGGGTTCCATAGCTATCTGCTTACCTTTTCATTTTCAAGACTGAATCCAAAATCCCTCTGTGTTAGTTTCTTCTTTTGATGCATGTTCTTCGAGCTCAACTTAAATGAATTTCTTGTTTCCCCTCCCAGGCTTGTTGGAAGTATATGGAGAAGGGTTTTCCTTCTTCCTCTTGATAGGGTTTTAAACTTATTTAGTTGGAGATCCTTTCTCTTTCACTGGAGTAGTGAAAGATGCACTGATCTTGTCTGGACTCTTCAATTGCTCCACTTCCTTAGTTGTAAGGTTGTATTTCTCTAGACATTCATTGAGTCTTCTGAACAATTTTCTTCCTTGCCTTCTTAGTTTTCTCCATATGATTTTTCATGAATTTTTCTTCTGTTATCCCAAACCTCTCTTTTGACTCATTGACCAAACTTTCAAGCATGCCTTTAGCAAGTCTTTCTAATCTTTCTTCAGAAACTTCATATCCTTGATCAAGAATCTATTGAGTTTTTTGAACTATGACTCCCATAATGCATTTATTTGTTGAAATAATGAATGTGATTTTGTATTAGTACTTTTGCGCAAAGGATCTAGGGATTCTCTATTTGTTGTGCATTTTAAGTTGGAATACTCTGAAGTAGCTATCAAATGCCTCTTCTTGTTTAGAGAAATATGTGAACCTTCTTAAGTGATTTATAATTTAATGAGCTACCAAAGTGCCGTCTATCCATACTACTCTTCCACATCTAAGGATCTCTTGTAAGAAATAAAATAAGATACATAGGGCTAGTGACTCATACTTGAATGGATTCTTTTTCTTCTTGCATCGTTTCAAGTTGTCAAGAAACTGTTGCTTTAGATCTTCAAACATATTAAAATCTACAACTTTCTCAACCATTTCATATGCCATATTGACTACATTAGTTGAGATCAAGTTTTCTCAATTGGTATAGTAGATCTTCTTACCAATCATCATAGAATAATAACATACAATAGGGTTTGTGATAGTGTCAACCCTAAGGGAACGGTCATCATATGTAGCCTTGGTCAACCTCTCAACCTCCTTGTTCTTTCTTGATTTCTGTGTTGGAATAGAACCTGTATCAAATAGATTGGTAATCACCTTCGTTACATCCTTGGTAATCTAAAATGATTCATTGAGCCATAGGAATTCATTATGAAGTCTACTCATATAAATTTTATCCCATTTGTCATCAAAACAAAAATTTGGAAAGTTGTTCCATACATGGATTCTATTCTTAGCTAGGGCTTTGTATTTTAGTTTGATTTCAAAATCATTCCCAATAAACTTGTCTATTCATAAATTCTTCAGTTTTCCATGGTGGAATTCATCCAACTTACATTAATATATTCCCTAATATCTTTTGACAAAACAACTCCAAAAGGAACACTTGAAAATGCACCCTCTAGATCATTTTCAAGAGACTTCGTTGGATACTTCTTGAATGATGGTTGTGATGAATACTAAGAGGGAGTGGGGGTGAATTAGTATACCCAAAATTTTTGATAAACACTTATACAATTTTACTACAGACCGGTATAGCCCTTTAAACAGTAAACCGATTAATACACAAACAAGCCAGATAGTAAATAAAGCATTCACCCACAATAACACAATCACCATAACACAAGAGATTTTAACGTGGAAACTCAAATGGGAAAAACCACAGTGAGTAAAACTCACAAGTCTACTATCTGTAGAATAGCAATTAGACCGGTTAAGGCCTTACAATGTTCCACCAGAACAAATCTTGTTAGGAATCCATATCTCTATTAGGAGATAAGTCCTGTTAAAGACTGCCTTGTTAAAGGATTTCAGATCCACAACTATGAACCACCTTCTTAGAGGATTTTGGAATAGGCCTAACTAAGCCTACCCGGTTAAGGGTTTCTGACTTGTCGGAGAGATTAGTAATCGATAAGTAAGTGATCTAGAAAGTAGCAGACAATGCTTAGTTATATCCTTGAATGATATTTGTTAATGCATTACAACATTACTTCAGTCTTCTATTCAATCTCTGTCGCAAGATACCTTTTCTGCAAAGACCTTATCTTTTCTACAACACTTCACACTCACACATCTCCTCTCAAAACTCTAGACATTATGTCCTCATATAGGAATTAGATTTCATGTCAGTCCAATGAGATTAGACTACAATCTCCTAGGTACAGTGCATCTAGACACAATTTTTAACATGACACAGAATCACCGCATCGGTGTTGGTGGAAGATAACTCATCACACTTTAAAAGTTTGTCAGTTAACAAAACATAGTATTACCGATTACTAGTTTACAAACAAAGACTAGTAAACTCGAACATAGTGTTCCGATCTTCAAAAATATTGGCTGTCGCTTGGGGTCCTCATACTTCTTGAAGTCCTCATACTGCTTGAATTCCTCGGTCATGCTTTTGATCGGTAAGATCATTTTGCAAACACCAATAGTCTTCAACAAACAAAGACTATGCATACAATGGCATATAATACTGGTTTGAATAATGCCATCACATACTACTAGTTGAGAATAACTTATACAATAAATAAGTGTGTGTCCATGAATGATAATCACAACAAAACATCATCAAAATGCCAACAATCTCCCCCTTTGGCATTGATGGCAACACTTAGGAAAATTTGACATCTAAGTGCTTACAAAATGAAATTCCATTATCAAATTACTCTCCCTAAGCATATACACTACTCCCTTTGCCAAAATTACAAGCATGTACTACTTCAATACCACTCCCCATAAAATTTTCAAACCAAAATTACTCCCCCTTTTCCAACAATGATAAAGTAATACAAACATGCCAAAAACATATTGCATAACAAAAAAATAGAGTATATGTCTATTGCAATAATGAGTAAAAATTTTTAAAAATGAATTTAAAGTTTTTCAAAAATTCCTTCATGTCTGTAGACCATGTATCTAGGAGTGAGGCAGCAATTTCACTTTCAGTCTTCATTTAGAATGCTAAATCCTCCATGACATCAATAGTGCTTAATTACTGAGTGACAATGATGGCTTCCATGTTTAGAAAGAACTTCTGAAGAATCAACAACTTAGGTAACAACAACAACTGAAGTTTCTCCAGATCTTGAGACCGCTTATAGATCTTTGAATCAATCTTGTCAATCTGTTGCCGATAATTTTTTACAGTCTTCCCATACATTGTGAAGGAATCATATGGAACTTTGAAGTTTTCTATATACTTCTTTAACTCTGATTGGAGTTGACCCTTCTTCAGAGCATCATCACATAATAGATCGGGTCGGTAGATTATGCTCAAAAGTTAATTACCTTCAGCCATGGCCAGACTGATATCATCTCTCTGATGTATTATCTTGGCTCTATCTTCATTAAATTGCTTCACCAATGCATTTTTTAGTTCCTTTTCATTCTTTTTCTCTACGGTACCTGGACAACATCTTACAATGATTGTACTTGATCATCCACTACTGTGCAAAGAAGTTTTAACTGGGCCAGTGAGGAATCAGTACCGGGGAGATTAGTACCAGGAACAAAGTTGGAAAGACTATCAACAAAAAATTGAATGACATATTTTTATTTATTCTTCCTTAGTTCTTCCAATCTTTCTTGAGCAAGTTTAATACCCAGTAGCTCATTTTGATCTACCAATTGGGTAAGACTGGCAAGAGTCAAATTGTTGTGACTAGTGGGATCAACCTATTTAGTTTGATCTCCGGTTTCCTTGGGAGTTTGTCCCCCTTCCTTTTCTTTGTTCTCCTCTTGTTTCCTCTTCTTCTTCTCTTCTCTTTCCTTCTCTAGTTTCTCTTTCTCTGCCTTCTCCTTTTCCATTTTCTCCTTTTCTTGCTTCTCCTTCTCCATTTTATCCTTTTGTGCCTTCTCCTTCTCTATTTTCTACTTCTCTGCTTTCTCTTTCTCTTGTTTCTATTTCTCCACTTTCTCTTTATCAGCTTTCTCTTTTTCCTCTTTGTCTTTCTCATCTTTCTCTTTTTTCGCTCTCTCTTTCTCTACTTTCTCCTTATCGGCTTTCTCCTTCTCAGCTACCTCCAGTTTAGTACCTTCAATGTCTAATGCATCCACATCAATAGGATCATTTTGGTCAGCTATTCTTTTTCCCTTATCAGTAAAGGTTTCATCTAGTTTAGATTTTGATAGGTCAGGCTCTTGCTCAGCTTGTCAATTTTCTTTGGATACCTTCTGCATCTTGACAAATTCTTTAGCTTGCAAATGGGTGTCTTTTTCTACTTCACATATTTTACTTCCAAGTAATTGAAGTCTTCTCCTTCACATAAAAAAGATGCCTTTGTACCGATTAAGAAGCTCAAATAATTCTGAATTAGATGCATCTAGAAAATATTGAGCAAAACTTTGCTCCCTAATTTCTTGCTCCTTTTCAATGACAATGTGCCATTTATTACCCTTATACAAAGAATTAGGAACAACAGGTTTAATATCAATCGGAGACCGATCATTATCACATAAATATTTAATAATTTCTTGCTCTACCTCCTTTTCAATATCGCTAAGATCATCAAAATAATCTTTTAGATCATCAAGAATTTTCCTTCTAATGTTCTTTATAATCCTTTGATAATGTGTCATAGGTTTATAAGAAGGAACATGTATATTTACTAGTGCGGAGGTTGCAGGAACATTACCAGTTAGCTTGGTCTTCTTACTCGATTGCCTCACCTTCTTTATTTCATCTTCCAATTCAGTTTCTATTGAATCTGGTGCTTCATTCCTAGTTCTCTTCTTCCTCTCAAATACCTTTGGTGGAATAGCCTCTGGTTTCTTCTTGGCTGGTGACCTCTTGGGCAGTTTTGGACTGGCAGTAGATGTAACCAGTGCCAATGCTGATGGCACAAATTTCCTCTTCTTCTACTTTGGTAATACAGTAGGATTAATCCTCTCAGAGTAGGTACCAGTCCTCTTCTCCTTTGGATCAAGCAATAAAGCAAGTAGGGTAGAGGCATACCCATTGATTATATCATTCACCACTTCATAGCCTATAGGCTCAACTTCATCTTGTCTTGGCTCAACTGCTTCCATTATACAATGACCCACTTTGATTGTGAAACAAATATCATCTTCATACTTATTAACCAGGTCACTTGAAATCCTTGTTCTTTGGTTCATCTTCAATCTAAACTCATCAAAATACCTATTCAGAGTCTTTGGATAAGTAGATCCCACTGCTTGCAAGCTCTCCTTGATTTGTCTTGTAACTGGTAGGTCACTTGACCATTGAACATCACCAACTCCTAGAAAATACCCTTGAAAGTAGAAAAATAACTCGACAAGTAGTTGACTGAATTTGAACCTTTGTGTTTTGTCCTCTTTGATGGATTTCAAATTCTCCGTGAGTTATTTTTGCATACAGGTACACAAGTCATATTATGCATCATCCTTGATCATCTGACAAGCAGCATGCACCTTAGCTATAGGAATAGAGTTCATTCTTCTAGCATAGAATACTCTATACCCAATCACCATGCATGCATACTTCACCGAGTCATCTTCAATGGTGTTGACAGTGATTTCCTTCTTGTCACTCACAGAACTAGTGAGCTCTGTCACTTTGGTTTTTGTGATCTTACGAAGAACAGGGAATTCTCCTATATTACAAAAATTGGTCATGACATGGATTGCCTCCGGTGTTATAGCATGGGTTCGCTCAAGATATATCTTGTCACCATGAACCCTACTAAGAATAATTCTTATATGATCTTCTATGAATTTATTGAGAAAATATAATGCATTCTGGAGTTTCTTCTGCTTGATCATGTATTACTCTAGTTTAATCTTCTTATCTTTTCTACATAACAAACTTAACTGGGAGTGAATCACTAGAGACCCTAGGTCTTCTAGTCTACAATCAATATAACTAAAAACATTCCCTTCGACAATCAATCTGACAAGAATTTGAGATAGGGCATTCTAATTTGACTTCTTCCTAAAGGATTTGGATGACTCCTTAGGTGGGGAAGAACTAGAAGAGATATTGGATGTAGAAGCCATGTCTAAATAATTTTGAATGATAAGAGTGAATCAATGAAAAATACCTTTTCACTCTGAACTAGGGTTTGTTGATGTCAAGAACAACACACTCCTCCAAAAACTTGCTTTACCACTCTGACCTCCAATCTAGATAACTTGAGATGACTATTGGATCTTGCACAAGATTTCTTTCTGGATTTCTTTGAATGCAAGATTGATCACTTTTTTTGCACTGCGCAAGTTAGAGAAATGCTTCTTCAAAAATAGGTATGTAAAAATGACTACAAGAATTAGCTTTATACATGCTCCTACCTAACATAATAAATGCATCACCGTTAGGGTACAAACCCTAATCTTACCTGCTACCACTTCATTTATTTTGTTGGTTGATATGTGAGTAATACCAATGAAAAGCAATTTACCAATATACTTCAGGGGTTCAAAACATTGTTACCAATGTTCCCCCTTAAGCTTTTCGAAGCTCAATTTGCCGATTCAGGGGTCTCCACACTGGGTGCAGAAACTGGTACATCTTGTGGCTTGTCTTCAAATTTCTTTTTCCAAGTTTTATTCATATTTGCCTGAATGACTTCAACATCGACCTTTCCTTTTCCTTCTAGGTTGACGGGTCTTTCTTCTAGTGGATTATGTCTCAGTCTGCATGCTCTAGCAAGATGTCCTGGTTTGTGACAACAATAGCATACCATATCAGGTGCTCTCCATGGTCCGGTGTTCACCTTCCCATTCTTTCTCCTACATGTTACAGTAGTGTGACCACTACCATGACAGATCGAACAGGTTGCTCTCCAATTGATTGCCGCTTCATAACCATTTGATTGGTGGTCATAGGTTCTATACTGGTTTGGGTTATGGTTTATAAGAGGTTCTTGGACAACTCCTTTTGATCTTGATGCATAACCTCCAGAGTTGTTCATAACCGATCTACACTCAAAGGTTCTATGCCCAAACTTGTTGCATGCATAACATGTTGAAATGTGGCGACTGATCAGCAAAGTAGTGTACACTCAGCACGTATCCTCATCGGGGTCCGAGGCCAGGCTGGGCCCCGAGTAGGGGTTCGAGGGTGGCAGTCCTTGAGAAAAGTGGGGGTTCGGGGGCAGCAGGCCTCGAGGAAATTTTTTTGCCATTTTTTGTTGTTGATGAAAACCGACATTGTAATAAAACCCTAAAAAGGCCGACTTTATTTTTTCCCTAAAAATGCATGGTATAAACGGCTAGGATGCTTAAGGCATTGTAAGGTTGATGTATTATTTTTACTGGATAATAAGAAAGATTGGATGGCTGTGTATGGTGGACGTAACCCATTCTGGGTGAACCACGTTAAATCTCTGGGTTATCTATGTCCTGATTTATTTCTATATCTTTTGTATTTAAATCTGCATATAATTGTTAGTTCATATTTGCTTCGGATCTACTTGAAACCCTAACAATTGGTATCAGGATGAGGTTTTTTGTAAATTGGCAGGACTTTCAGATTTGAGTGGGAGCAATGGAGGATTCCAAATTCAAGGTCGAAAAGTTTAACGGCTAGAATTATCAGTTATGGAAAATGCAGATGGAGGATTACCTATATCAAAAGGATTTGTGGCGGCCATTGGAAGGAAAGGCAAAGAAACCGACCACAATGTCAGATGAAGAGTGGGACATTTTAGATAGAAAGGCACTAGGATCCATTTGATTGTGCCTCGCACCATCTATAGCATTCAGTATAACAGAAGCAAAAATGGCTACAGATTGGATGGCAACATTGGCTAAGTTGCATGAGAAACCCTCAGCTTCAAATAAGGTATTTCTTATGAAGCGTTTGTTTAATTTGAAAATGAGTGAGGGAGGATCTATAGCGGAGCACTTAAATGAATTTAATACACTTACCAGTCAATTGTCTTTGGTAAAAATTACCTTTGCAGAAGAGGTTAGGGCTCTCTTGATTTTATGTTCTTTGCTAGAAAGCTGGAATAGCTTGGTTATGGCTATAAGTAACTCTGTCTCTGGTAAAAATACTTTGGTATTTGATGACATTTTTGGTGTTATCCTAAGCGAGGAAATGTGAAAGAAAAGCACAAGTGAGACTTCAACATCATTGGGTAGTGTTTTGAATGTGGAGAACAGAGGAAGATCAAAGGAAAGAGAAAAAGGCCCTGGGAATGAGAAGTCACGAGGGAAGTCAAAGAAAGGACGCTCTCAATCTAGAGGAAAGAAAGATTGCTAGTACTGCGGAAAGCTTGGTCATCTAAAGAAAGACTGTTGGTCTCAGAAAAACAAAGAAGGAGACAAAAATGAAAATGACAATAAGGAAGCTAATATTGCAAGTAATACTTTACAAGATGCTTTAATCTTATGTTTGGATAATGTTAATGATTCCTGGGTAATAGATTCTAGGGCTTCATTTCATGCTACACCCCATAGAAAATATTTTCTAGATTATGTTCAAGGTGATTTTGGATAGGTACATTTGGGTGATGATGAGCCCTGTCAAATTGTTGGAAAAGGAAAGATAAAGATCAAGTTGCAGAATGATAATGACTGGTTTCTGCAGGAGGTAAGACATGTTCCTAATTTAAGAAGAAATTTAATTTCTACAAGGCAACTAGGTAGTGAAGGTTGCATAGTTACCTTCTCAGACAATATGTGGAAGGTCACTAAAGGATCATTAGTAGTAGCTAAAGGTGTGAAGGTAGGCACATTATATCTGTGTACTTGTAACACTTACTCTACCTTAGCTGCTATAGATAATGTTACTGCAGGAACAACAACAATAAATGTTGTTTGAATTTGTTGTAATTGTAGCGTCTATCATTTTTTTGTCCTTGTCTTGACCTATACTGGTTAGCTTTGTGTCCAAATATATTGTAAATAAAACACCGACCTATAAACTATCTATATCTATTTTGATCTACTACTGCATGATTTATGTGTTGACTAGCTTTATGACCATAATTATCACAAGTATAACATCTACTAGAGAAAGACCTAACATTATAAATTATTTTATTCTTACAAAAATGATTTATAACCTAATTTATTGCAATTAAAACAACATCTATTGAAAGAAACATTTTTTTAACTTACCTATTGTTCAATTGGTGACTTACCTTTATCATCGTTTTCCAACTTGCTGGACTGAACTTCTTTTGCTAGAGAAGGTCCTTCTTCATTTCCGAATTTTCTTTTTGAGATTTCTCATATCTCGAATCCTAGACCACTTTTGATTTCCAAATATCTTTGCACAACTAACATCTAATCTAGCTTACCTAAAGTTACCTTAAGTTTGTCTTCTTTTCCTTGACTTTTCTAGATCCGACTTCAATGTTGTGACTTGTTCTAGTTTTTTTATATTCCTCTAATTTGTATTTCATAATTTGGCTTCAATACTCCTTGGTTTTCTCATCATCTTCACTTTTGGTTTTTAGATTTACAATAGTGCAGTTTACTTGCTTGAGCTCTTCACTAACCTCCATATGTATCAACTTGAATTTCTCAATTTACTCTCTTAGTTTTCCAATTCATTCATATGCTAGCTAGACATTTTCTTTCGGATCTTTATTTTTATTTTTGAAAGGCTCAAGATCCTCAAGATCATTTCTAAGTTCTTCACTTATATCCATAAGTTCAACTTTCTAGATCTCCTTTGAGTGGTTACACTCTTTAGATAAAGGACTAGGCTCTGATACCAATTGTTGAACACCCAAAATACTGAGAGGGGAGGGGTAAATTAGTATTCCCTTGAACTTATTAAAAATTTTAAAAAATAAATCACATAAAATTACTTAGCCAAATAAATAACATGATAGCAGACAAAAGAGTACACCACATAACACAAATATTTATACGTGGAAAACCCAAGATAGGAAAAAACATAGAGAGGATTAAATATCAGTAATGTGTAACCAACTATAGTAATAGAAAAATAGGTGGATCACTACCGAATGGAAACACTATCCAAAATATGATGGCTTATAGCTAATAGTACAAAAATGAATTGTTATGATGCATCTATCATATGCATGAGATACAGTTCCACTTAAGTGCATATTGATCTTACAATCATACAAAAGCACTTTCGCATTTACTATTTGATCTCACATACTATGTACCATGTCATACGATGAAAAAATCATCTATCTAACCATTGCAGACTAACGACATTATATATCAAACAGGTCTTCATGAAGTCAACTTTAAAAATAGTAAAGGATAACCTATAAAAATCCTTTACAAGCCATGCTATTATTATTAAAGAAGTCCACCATGATAAAAAATACTTCTTCAATAATATTAAAATATAAAATATGTAACCTGTTGATGATTCTAGATTGGACCAGACCAAAATCCTCATTCTGCATTAAGTGAGAAAAATAGAGTACCTCATTACCAAACCCATGGCAAAGTTATTATCATGCATCAACATTAAAATAGTCATCTAGAGAGGTGTATACCATGATCCTAAAGTGTTATGTGATTTCCATACCAGTAATCATGTCGGATTGTGCTGCATGTAAAACTTATGCTAGAATGTGTTGAACCAAAGTTGCTAGATAAAAAAACATCAATGAAATGAATGACAATATTCTAACACATCTTACATCCTATCAACCATCTCTAAATGATGTTAAGAAAGACTTGGAGGTAGATTATTTGCTATAGTAGCTTCACTTGTGTAGTAGGTTCTTTTGTTTGTTTTCCTACATGTGAGGTGTTCCCTATGATGTGATGCTTAATGTGTCTTTGTGTTATATTAAGCTCTCTTTGTATGATCCTTGTTTCTATATAGGCACACAGACACAAGGGACCAAACCTATTGTGTCATTCTTCTATTTGTATCTCACTTCTCCTATATGTCATCATTCTTCTATTAATCTTACAATCGTACAAAATCACTTAAGTGGATAATTAGAGTAGTAAAGGAGAGGCCAATTATTTGTATTTCAAGTATTCAAAGTGGCATCCATGATCAAGTTCTAATGAACACATCCATGAATTCCTACAAGAAAACATAAAAAAATTTATGAAAACTTCAAGGGAAAGGATATTCATAAAGAAGGTATAACTTTTCAATTTATCATTCATTTTCAAATCTAGCCTCTATACTATAAGGGTAAGCTCTTTTTTTCATTTCATTCATCATAGGATTCAATTCTAATTATGAGGTTTGAAATAGGAAAACCCTTATCAACCCAACAATACTTTTCTTTTCTTGTATGTGTGTGGGTGATAGGTTCAAAGGAGAAGCAATATAGATCCAAAAAGTATAGACTAAGAAAAATTAAACCATCTTTTGAAGAACAAAAAAAACCTAGATACTGGCAATCACTGAAGAGAATTTGACACTTTTTTGAAAAAAATTAGGAGGTGAATTTGAGCAACATTTTGATCTCAAAACTATTTCTAATATCTACTTCTGACACATTTGATTTTAGGTTGCCTAGCCCCATGGTATGACATTTTTAAGCTCAAATTTTAGACATAGGTTCCTCAGTAGATACCATTTCTAAATTTGTACTTAAACTCTGCATATCTGCTTTAAAACTTTCTAATTATGTTGAGTACTTTTAATTGTACACTATTAGCCCCATTTCTTGTGTTTAATCATCTCATATTTTCCAATTACAATAATTCAACAAAAGCAAAGTAATCGATTATTATGCCCAACTCTATCATAGGTTTGTAGTTGGGCCTATAGGTTTTTTCATCAATGTGATGTTGTTGTGACACTAATACATTTGGACTATATTTCCGATGGAGGTTTCCAACAGAGAAGGTATATTGTGACCAAATTTGATTTTTTTTGGAAAAAATGCTCGAATTCGTCGAAATTCCGACGGTAATTTGACATTTGGTTTCAATGGAGAAGGAATTAGTAATGAAATTTTTGTTTTTTTTCAAAAAAGTTCCCTCATTCATCAGAATTCAGACAACAACAGGCATTACTTAAAAAAAAAGAGGGCAAGTCATTTGTGCATGGAAATCCCATGCAGGGGTCTGTGTTGACTTTAACCCCTGACAAGATCAAACCCGTGTCAAAGGCATTTGTGCATTACAATTGCATGTAGGAGGTAGATTCTTCACCTTAATTTTGGATTTGCAATCCCGTGTAGGTCTTCATAAGATTGTTTTCTCTTTGATAATCTAAAAAGGCGATAAACAGTAATGCATTAGAAGTGACAATTTTGTATGTTGTTGTTGTTGCCCAAAGTTCCATGCTTGATATCACCTTCTAACTTATAAATGGATTGAAGCTCAGAAAAATTAGCACATTGGCAAGCAAAAGGAACATGGCTCTCATACAATGGGTCTATGAGTGACCCAATAAAATTTAATAGAAAAATTGAAAATTTGAGGATCGCATCTTTCACACTTACAATTTTAAGAGGTAAAATGATGGATGCCAAATGATTCCATGACAAGGTTGTTCCTTTCAATAATAAATTTAGCGAGCCTAGCAAGTTCTTTAAAGTTTGTCAATGAGGTATCTAAGGATTTTAATTAAATATCAGGGAGACTACACAATTTTTTACGTCTTCACCTATGAACCCTATCTTGACATGAATGTTGGATTTTAGTGAGTAATAGAGGTCAACCATAGACTCTAAATATAGTCTCATTAGGTTTCATACATTCTAGGAGGAATTTATTTGATAAGGATTGGTCCATTATTTGGTATAAGTTTGTCATATTATTGCTAAATGTTTTCATCAAAGCAATGAAGAGGAGACTCTAGGTTGTTCCAAAGCAGCTTTTCAAGGAGGGAATTAAGTTATGAAATGTTGTAGAGCTTTGGAAGGGATGCCATGTTTGGTTTCATCTTGAGATCATCCTTTGGTAGTAATAAGTGATTAGTGGCTTCTTCAAGTGAGGGTAGAGATTTAGATGTTTGGAATACAAACTTGGTTAAGTGGGTGCCCTTAATTGTCCTAAGGGAATATATAAGCAACCATTCAGTAGCCCACAATGATGTAATTAATAGCACATCGCATGCCAAAAAGTATTAACCACATTTTTATCATGAAAGATATCATTAGAGTAAAATAACACACTACAACATTAGTGATTAATAGTTGAGGGCGGTTGCAATTTCTAAGTGGGAAATAGCTAGGTGGATGGATTCATATTTTCTCTAGGTCAATGGGTTTGTTTGGCCTTTAATAATTTCTAATCTCTTATAAATTGTGGTGTCGGGGTCACAATTTGTAATTAAAATACAATATAAAGCTAGTCTATATGACCCCCAAACCATTTTCTTACTATCTCAGGTTACCCTAGTTTAGGGTATTGGCAACCATCTCTCTTTTTGCATAGTTTTAGGTGGCATACAAGGTCATTTCCTTCTTTGGCTTCCTTGTGGCCTCAACCTCAACAATCATCTTTTGAAAACTTAATTTCTTCAATACTCTCTTCTTTATCCTTTCAAAGTTGAATTGTAGCCACTTAGGAACATCTAGATTCTCATCACTTTGGATGGATGGGTTCATGGTAGTTACAACCTACTTTGGCCTTTCTTATTCATCTTGTTTCTTGTTCACTTAAGTTTAAAATTTTGGAGGAGTCATCTTGGGGGTGGGGGCCTAGATAGATCCTCTTTTTCTTGTTCTCCATGCTTCTTTGACTCCATGTTTCTTCTCACTTCATTTTGTTTGGCCTTAGGCTCTGAAAATAAATTTTATTGGTCTTCTATTATCATGATAATTCTTGAGTTGTCTTGCTCCATACCTATTTCTGTTTCTTTTTGTGTTTTCACTTGGGTAGGAGTAAACATAGGTGTATCATGCTATGTATTACATTATGTTGTGTGCAGGGCTCCAAATTAGATTTGGTACATGTTTGGGCATGAGGACAATCTAATGTCTTTATGTATCAAACAGTAAAAGGCAATAAGAGTGAAGAATTTGGTGGGAAGACCAAGTGATTGGTATTTTGAAGTGGTTGATGATAGAGATAGGGGTGAGGGGACCCTATGCAACCTTCAGAAGGGTTTGCAGATCAAAACCAAATGAGATAAATTAAATTTCTATGACTGTCCTAAGGGTATTAATTGTCATAGTCATAGTTTTACTAGAGATATTGTTTTTGTTTTGATAGAGTTGTTTTTGTAAACCAAGGTGTGGACATGTAATGGAGTCATGAGATGTCTTAAGACTACACCAATAATTAACAACATAGTGTATGGGCACCTAAAATATGAAAGGAGTACATATTGGTAGGAGACAATCATCCATACTTATCACAAGCTTTTGCAACTCATGTAGACTCAAGGTGAGTTCCAAAATGACCATCAATGAGTGTGAACCTTATCTTCACAAATTATGATCAGTTGCCAGGATACTTGACCCTATCCTCATGTTGTTGGCTCAATTCATATTAGTTTTCCCAAGCCTAGAAGCCAATTAATGTATCCAAGGGTCTCTAGAAGAATGGACTATATGATCATTCTCAATTCAAGTAAAGGTCCAAAGTGCTCATTCTCAATAGTTTGAATTACAACTATCGATTCCCAATGCTTGAAAACTCCATATTCTAAGTTCCTTTTGACTTATATTTCATTTTTATGAGTCAGCTTATATTTCTTAATTCATTTATAGGCTAGTATCTTATGTGTTGATTGTACCTCTAGTTTGATAAGGTTTTGGGTTGATTTTAATTTTTAATTTTGATGAAAAAGTTTCCCTATAAATGTAATTTCAAAATTCATTTTGAGGGTCTAAGAATTGATTATTTAAGGTCCAATTTTAGTAACACTAAATAGTTTGTTTTCTTTCAAAAGACATTTAGCAAGAGGTTGTTGATTCAATACTTGTGCTTTACTAGTATATTCTTAAGAATTAATGGAAATGAAGTTCATAGTTTGCAACGGTATTGGTAGTCTTTTTTGATTGCTTGGTATTCTTCTATTTCTTTCATTTTCCTTAGTCCTAAATTAATATTTACATTTATGAAACATCTTCTTTCTTATAATCAATTTGTGCATCTTTCATGGTGATTGAGGTTAATAATGAACATGTGATTGAATTGTAGTAGTTGTTCTAGAGATTTACTTGGTCTCATTTTCATGTTAGAATTGGCAATTTTGGCATGCTAAATTATTTACATACAAGGTTATTTCTAGATTTTGTTGATAATGTGGGTTTAGGTGATATTGATGATTCATTTTATCGTAGCCTTGTTCTATCTTTTGCAACTTATTTTAACCTTTTATCTTAGAAATATTGAGAAATTGACATTTCAACTTGATTAGTGACATTTTCCCCTTGAACAAACTGGCCACATGAACACTTTGTTATCTTGTGTCATTGTAACCTTGGGAGGTCTAAAATACCTTTAGTTTCTACTATTTTATAAGAGAGATTAAGTGGCGATACTTAGTCTATGTTGAGTGTGTCAAAAGACCCATGAACAAAATTGGCTCTAGAGGGAGGGAAAGAACAAGCTGGAGTGTATGTGATTATTCTCTCTTGAGAAGTTCAAGAGGGTTCTAAGATTAACTCCAAACAAAGGAAAGTTATTAGAGCTTGGACTCATCACTAGATCCAAAGGAAATAAAGGAAAATGACAGCCCCATATTCATCTTCACAATAAACACCCATTGTCCAAACAACATCCTAATTTATTATGGTCCCTTTAGTGAATAAAAATTGTAGTTATCTTAGTTGTCCAGACAACATGAACAATTAGTTATATTGCATCATTGTGACACAACAAATTGATAACTCAAGCAAGGTATGGATTCCTAGGAAATGATAAATTATAAAGGTAAGCTAACTTAATTCAAGGGATTGAGATGATATCCTACCATGATAGATGATAGTTATAAGCAAAATACTATCTGGTGATATGAAAGTTGATGCAAGATAGTAAGGACAAGAAGGAAATTTATTTTGAACTTTGACAAGATTGAATCTTTGGGTGGAAGTGTGAATGGATTGATAGCAAAAAGGCATGGTGATGTAGAGAATCCAATAAACTCAACGAACTAGGGAGATATTTCTCCCAACTCACCTATTCAATTAGGTATCAACTCTTCACCGACTCACAAGACCCCTCACAAGGCCACAGGTTACTCAAAAGGATTTAATACCCCAAAAAACACATGTACTCACCAACCCTCACCCAACCATTGAATCACACTCAAATAGGACAAATAAACATGTCTAAGTCACAATCCAACTCCCCAATATTCAATCACCACCAACACCCTCAACCCTTATTCACAAAAATCCTCCTTCAACTAGCTTTTCTAATCCCCCTAGTACTCAACTCACAAAATGTATTAGATATCCAAAAACCAATGTACTTTTGGATACTCTTACAAGGACCACTCAACATATTCCACCATGGGTCTTTACTCTCCCAACCACCCAAAGGTTATGTGATAGTCTCAAGCACTTAGGACAGTCACTCCTTTCATGGCCATTCTTCTTCACAAAACTCTCTAACATTAATTATGATGATAGTGTACCTCCTTAAACCTTACACCAGCACCAAATTCATTCCTAATCTCGCTAATTGATCAACTCAACTCATTGTCAAATTGTGACAGTCAATGCAAGGTTTAGGACAATCATACACCCTCACAGATTGATGGGTTTTTTGGTCACCAAACATTTTGATTATGTTTATAAATCCCTCATAAATTACCCAATCCCTTAACAAGACCACTCAAGGACCCTTGAGTCAATTACACCATCCAAACTCCATGCATACACTATGTTCTCAGATTAAGACACAATAATCAACAACTTCCACATATTTGCACATGCCAAAATGCTCATGAGACCTTGAAATGATTAAGAAAACAAAATACATGATTTTATGGGTCATCCCATGCCTTGAAAAGGATTTATCAACATGGAAATGACCCCTAATGCATTTTAGTTTTCCTTGGGTTACCTTAGACTAGGTTTTTGAAAGATTTCACCAATAAGGAGACAATTTCTAGATTGTGGTCTAACTTGGAAAGAAAGGGTGATGGAAAATGTTATTGTCCCTACAAAATTTGTAAGGGGTTAAAGAGTAGAAGACTTATAATCAAATAAATAAAAAAACATTGTAGACTGCATGGTCACATCGAAGGTGGACATGACTATCATCCATTGGTAAGTTTTTAATTATATCATTTTAATAATTTATATACATAAGAAACCACTCGATGATGAGATCATGATCATGGTTTATTTATGTTTATCAATTTTATATAGGTCAAGAACCTCAGAGCACATGATATAGATCAACACAAACCGAAAAATATGGTTTTCAAAGTGGAGGAACATGGACATGTGAATATCGAAGCTGAAGATAATAATCCCATGGAAGATGACAATCATGAGACACACAACACAATTGAAGATGATGGTACAAATACATTGATCCATGACACATTTAGTACTAGCATAGTTTATCATGATGATGAAGATGACCTTGATGTTGTTCATGATTTCCCTCTACTTGAGAAGGCATCTGAGGCTCTTTACGAAGGCTCCCAAACAACTCTTCTCTCCGCTGTATTGTTGTTGGTGAACTTGAATGTTATGAATGGTTTCTCTAACATAACAATCTCACATATGTTAAGGTATGTCATATATGTCATTATAGTTAATAAATGGTGAATCATGTACCATTAATATTCTTTATATTAACAAATTATATTTTTGGGCCGAGAATTATCTGCAATTATGAAAGATATTGGAATGGAGTATCAAGCAATAGATGCTTATCCCAATGATCAGATTATATACCACTTTCGAATTCAATTCCCTAAATGTCATATCAGTAGATATCGAACAAATCAAATAACAAAAAGGGTTCCTCACAAGGTTCTTTGTTATACTCCCATTATTCCACGTATGCAACAATTATTCAAGTGCACTAGCTTGGCACAATTTATTGATTACCATGCATGCAATAGAAGTTGAGATGAAATTATTCAAATTCCTGTGGATGGTTGAACATTTATGGATATAGAGGAAAAGTGGCCACACTTTAAAGAAGAACCTCATAATCTCAGGCTTTCATTGGCAGCGGACAGTGTCAATCCATTTGGAGAGCTGAGATTTGTTTACTCAGTGTGGCCTATTTTTGTTATCAACAATAAAATTCCTCCATGGATTTCAATAAAGAGGGAGCACATAATGTTGGAAATGATTATTTTGGGTATTTTATCATTTAATATTCATTTATATTTAACTATAAATATTGCAGTAAAATGGTCATAATAACTATGTAATGTTTTTGTTCATTCGATTATGTAAGTACCAATTTTAAGATATGAATGTATATATTGAGCCTCTTATCAATGAGTTGTTGGAGTTATGGAATTGTGTCACTATGTATGATGTCTGTAGACCAATAGGACAAAGAAAATTTCAATTCCATGTGATGCTTGTGTGGACAATAAACGATGCCCTAGGGCTAACACATTTTTTTTCTGATATGTTATAGTGTTCAAGTTGCACATGATAGTTATAATTAAAAAAAATTAACATATTTAATCCAATTATATATTATCAACCCAACAATAAGAATAATAACTCTAATTGAAGTTTCAACCTGAAGTTTGGGCATTCACTTGGTAAAGTCACTATTTTCATAGCTAGTGTTCATTTGATTATCAACCCAGGGATGCAATACTTGAAATGGGTCTGCACTATATATGCACTAAGTTCCTGCAACATTTATTCTGCATTACTACAGCAACTTAAATCATGCAAAAAAGAAAATCAAAAACTAAAACTATAGAAAGGAAATACTGGATAAATTCAATGCTGATAAACAGAAATTACTCTGTTCTAGCTTGGTTGCAGGAACAGTCAATGGATCTGTTTCCAGTGACTGCAGGAATAGTCACTGCAAGAATGTCTACTGTGGCTAAGGAAAGAAAACTGATTTTAATGAACACACAGGATCACTCACCAAGTGGGCCCCCTTGGGTGAGTGATACAAGGCTTCCCAAAAACAACTCTTAAAATATTAGAATAACATAATTTTATTCATTGATTTTTGAAAGTGATTACATAGTTTTATATGAAAAGAAACTCAAGAATGCTTATCAAAAATCATCTGCCCTATTCTTCTCTTTTTCTATCTAACCTCTGAGAAGAAGAAGAGCTTATTATTAAAAAGAAACTAACTACAATAGACAACACAAATCACGCCAAAAAGAAGAGGTAGATGATCGACTGAGAAAGGAGATAACTAGAGTTATGCTGCAAGAAACGTGGATCTAAACCGAACCACAATCATTACATGTTGTGGAAGTATTTACAAATTCAATTCCCACTAAAGTTAGACATTGGTAGTGTCACTTGATTGCTCTACTTATGCCATCCCTTATGATTTCTCAACTCTTCTATAGTTTGATCTTCAATTATCTCTTGCGTATCCTTCCCTTCAATAGGTGCGATAGGCGAATATCCACCACAACATCATTTATTACCTGCACTACAAAAAGAAATAACATACAAGAATGTACATACACATTTTATTTAATCAACACATCTATTAATTTCACATATGATCTTGCCTTAAATAATCCGCATGGCAATAGGAATAAATCACATGGCTACAGGAATAAATGGCATGGCTGTAGGAATAGACTAGCAAAGATAAAACATGATTTAATAAGTTTAGGATTAAAATATGGAATACATATAGTCAACTTTAAATACATCACTACTACTATGGAAACCAAAAGATGATAAAAACTCAAGAGTTTTGAGGATAGAAATATAAAAATGTCTCAACTCATCAATAGTTATAATTAAAAAAAAAACATATTTAATCCAATTATATATTATCTTGTAGGTCTTCAAACAAAGGGAAAATTGGTATGTCCAATTGTTGGCATTTGATGAACTGGTATGTTGGTATATGTATGTTGTCATTGATGTAAATAAATTTAGGTCAATCAACATGGAAAGTGGAAGAAGATGTTATTGGTGATCAAGTTAGAGAACCGGTATGAAAAGATGTAGTCAACCGGTGTCGGGGTTGCACTAAGTGTGACTACTGGTTGGTAGTCTCAATTTTAGGGTTTTTGGTTTGGCAATCTAGCTTGTGCAATGCAATCGATGATATTTTGGGATGAGTTAGATAATAAATGAGGATGAGATTGAGATGCCACATCAGTTTTGTGCATGTGAAGGATTTCCTTGAGGATCTTGCATGTGAAGATTGATTGCATTTACTGTCTACCTCAGGAATGAACATTCTTCTTAGTGGTATGAGAAGAAAGCATGATGGGTTATTGATTTCTATGTGCGGTGAAGAATGGATGATGCATAATGACTTGTGATCTATTTGAGATTGTTTCATTCTATGCTAAGTGTTTTGTACGGCCAGGATTGGACTGCTTGTAATTGTAAACCTAAATGTTTAAGGTTTAGGGTTTATGTTACAAACCTAATTATTGTCTATAAGGTCGATGAGTTTTGATATTATTGTTGTTGGAAAAAGTTGTGTATGTATTCGAGTGATGAGATACTTGCTAGACCAGTGAGTGAAAATTATAGAGTGTGATTATAGAGTAGAGGAATTGAAAAGGATCTGCCTTAGCATATAGTGTTGTTATCAAATTAGAGTTTTACCTGTTGTCTTCTAACCATTTCAACAGAAGGAAAATCCCTTTGCCAGGTAGCTTTAACAAGCTTATTGCAAATTATCTAACCAGGTGAATCAATCTCATTGAGTTCTTTAAATCCACTAGAAAGGTAAGATTTAATAGGGTTACAACCTTTAACAGGGTATACAACAATCCCTTAACTAGGTGATCTTTAACAGGATCAGTTCCTAGCAGAACCTTATTGTAAAAGTCTTCAATTGGACTAGGCTCCTAAGAGAGAAAGCTCCTAAAGAGTTCAAAACAAGCTTGTGGGTATTCATCCCCATCATGGTTTTTCCCATTTGGGTTTCCATGTGAAAAATCTGTGTGTCATGAGTTGTACATTTTTCATGTCATGATTAAGTATTCTTTGTTTAGGTGATTATGCATGCAGAGCTAATGGTTATGGTATTGCTAATACACCACATACATATGTTTATGGGTGAAGTAGTTATCAAGTATTGAATGTATTTGAAGTGTTTAGTTTTATAGGTTTATGTTATCTGAAGTCTTGTTGTGTTTAACTAGTATTGGCATGGTCAAGTCCAATAATGAAGATAACCGGTTATCATTGTTTTAATTTGATAAGTTGTTGAGAAGTTTTTGTATGTACTGATTCACTCCCCCCTCTCAGTACTAGTTAGGGTATTTGTTGGTCATCATTATTCATCAATTGGTATCTAAGAAACTCTAGGTCCTTGGTGATATAAGCTTAACCACTTGAGGTAAAAGATTGTGCCTTAATGATGAAGAGGGAAGGTCCTAAATTCAATAGAGACAACTTCAAAATATGGAAGGATAGAATGAAGTTCTATATGAAGAGTTTGGGTGCTTAACACTAGAGCTATGTTGAGAATTCCTATGTAATTCCCACTGGCACTTTAACCAATGATCAGAAAAGAGAGACTCAAGAAAATGGGCAAGTCATGGAAGCCCTTATTAGCAGTTTGTCTGATATTGTGTTGATTGATGTACAAGATAAGGATACTCCTAAATATTTATGGGACACACTGGAAACCATTTATGGTGTGATGAGCATGTCAAGAAAGGTAAGGAAGAGGGCCTTAGAGGAAAATTTGAAGACATGAGGATGGTTGAAGGTGAGACCATTCAACAATATGGCATAAGGATCAAGACTGTTGTTGGAGATATCAAGAGCACTAGCGAAACAATTGAAGAGGCCATTATTGTCAATAAAGTTTTGAGATCATTGTTACCGTTCTATGCAATCAGAGTTGCTACTATTTAGGAGCTAAGGTCTATTGACAAAACCAAGGTATCCTTAGACTCTATCATTACAAAGTTGACTGCATATGAGTTGAATAGCTATGATGGCAGTGTTCAGAAGACCGAGTCATCTTTTAGAGCATCTGTTGCACCAACCAGAAAAGGAAAAGAAGTAAGTACTAGTTATGAATCCATGCAAAGAAGAGGTATGGATGATGAAGATATTCTAATGGAGTTTGAAGCTCTTCTTGTAAAGAGACTTCCAAAAGGCACTCGAAAATATAGAGGTAAGCTTCCTTTAAAATGTTTTTCTTGTAATAAGATAGGACATATAGTTGTTAACTGTCCTAACAATGACAATAAGGATAAACTGGAGAGGTTTAGAAAGCATAAAGGAGGAAATAGAAGAAATTGTCTTGTTGTAGTGGATGAATTTGTTATTGATGAAGAATCTAAGGATGAAGAGAATGAGGACATAATGTTTGTAGTTGTAAAGGAAGAAGTGTCTAACAAGAAAGAACTTGTCTCTTGCATTGACAACTCTAATGAATGGATTATTGATAGTGGTTGTTCTCACCACATGACTGGTGATCGGAGAAATTTTTTCTCTAGAAGAATATGATGGAGGTGTTGTTAGATTTGGAAATGATGCACCATGCTTGGTAAAAGGAAAAGGATCCATCTCACTGAATGGAAAGAGAAGTACAAATGATGTCTACTGGGTAGAAGGTCTTAAGAATAATTGGTTGAGTGTTTCTCAGTGAAATGATAAAGGACTCATTCTGGAGTTCAAAGGTGAAGTCTATAGTATAATTGGAAAGAGTGGTGAGCTTATTGCCACCGGTAAGCATACCAAAGGTAACTTGTTTCAGTTGAATGCCAAGATAAGTTGGTGTCTGATGGCAAAGTTTGATGACAATTGGATATGGCATAGGAGACTTTGTCATATGAACTTTGATAATATTGTAAAGGCTAGTAAGATCAAGGTAGTAAGAGGATTGCCTTTGTTGAACAAACCAGAGAATGCTTTATGCAGAGAATGTCAACTTGGCAAGATATCTTCCTCAACTTTCAATGTAAGTCTTTTTTCAATAGAAAACTTACTTGATCATGTGCATACTAATTTGTGTGGTCTTATGAAAACTAGAAGTATTCAGGGAGATAGGTATTTCATGATTCTTATTGATGACTGCTCAAGAATGACGTGGGTCACATTCTTGAAAGACAAGTCTAAGGCGTTTGGAAAATTCAAATCCTTCAGAGCATTAGTAGATAAGGAAAGTGGTCAAAAGATAAAATGCCTAAGAACTAATCAAGGAGGTGAATTCACTTCTGATGAATTCAACAATTACTATGAAGATAGTGGTATCAAGAGGCAATTGTCTGCTCCAAGAACACCACAACAGAATGGCATAGCAAAAAGGATTAATAGGACTATAGTTGAAGCGGTCAAAACAATGTTGATCCAAGGAAAGGTTACTCACACTTTTTGGAGAGAAGTGGTGTGCACAACAGTCTATACTATGAACCAGGTACTCATCAAGAAAGGTAGAGTTAAAACCCCTTATGAGTATTAGACCGGGAAGACTCCCACTGTGAGTTATTTTAAAGTATTTGGTAGTAAGTGTTATATCAAGAGAGGTGAGCATCTAAGAAAGTTTGATGCTAAATGTGATGAAGGAATATTTCTAGGATATTCCACTAAGAGTAAAGCTCTCAAGTGCTACAACAATAGAACACATAAAATTGTTGAGAATATCAATATCAGGGTTGATGAATCCCCTGAGGAAACTTGCAGAGAGAAAGTGGAAGATGAACCAGGTATAGCCTTCTGGGAACTGATTAAGAAAGAAACAAGTAAAGATCTTAGTGTTCCTATACTGGTAGAAGCTGCAGTAGGTGAAGATGAAGAAGTAAGTGAAGAATAAGAGGAAAAGAAAGCAAACCTAGCTAGAACCATTCCTAGATATGTGAAACTACATCATGATCTGAAGCAGATCATAGGAGATAAAGATGTAGGGATACTAACCAGAAGAAAGGTGAAAGAAAACTCTTGCATGATTTCTAAATTATATCCCTAGACTTCTAGAGAAGCATTTACAAATGAATACTAGATTAAGGCAATGGAAGAGGAGCTAGACCAGATAGAAAAGAATACAACATGGTCCTTGGTACCCAGACTAGAACACAAAAATGTCATAGGTACCAAATGGGCCTTCAAGAATAAGATAAATGAAGAAGGCACAACTGTGAGGAACAAGACAAGACTTGTATGCAAGGGATATGCTTAGGAAGAGGGAGAAGACTATGGAGAAACATTTTCTCATGTGGCTAGACTAGAAGGTGTCCGAATGCTACTTGCATTTGTAGCATTTGAGGGATTTAAGCTATATTAGATGGATGTAAAGTCTGCGTTCTTAAATGGAATCCTAGAAGAGGAAGTGTATGTTGAGCAACTAGATGGGTTTTCCTTATTAGAAGATAGTAACATGGTGTGTAGATTACACAAGGCCCTATATGAATTAAAACAAGCACCAAGGGCATGGTATGAAAATTTACACTCTCATCTTGTGACAATAGGATTTCAGAGAACAAGTGAGGACAGTAACATATACCCGAAATCTGAAGATGATCAAATTCTGACCTATGAAGTATTTATAGATGACATAATCTTTGGAGGAGATGATGAAATGAGTCATGCAATTGTAGATGAAATAAAGAAAGAGTTTGATATGTCTCTGATTGGAGAGATAAAGTTCTTCATTGGTTTATAGATTCAACAAATGAAAGAGGGTATCTTTATTACCCAGTCCAAGTATGTCAAAGAGGTATTGAAGACCTTTGGCATGGAGGAGAGAAAACTGGTTGGTATACCGATGGTGACCGGCTGTAAACTGACTAAGGAAGATGATTCAACATTGGTGAATGAGGAGTACCGGTCAATGACTGGTAAGTTGCACTATGTGGTGCATAGCAGACCACATATTGCTTATGCAGTAGGCATAGCTGCTCATTTTCAGAAAAGTCTGAGAGAATCCCACTTGGTACCGGTAAAGAGGATTCTTAGATACTTAAAAGGGACTATTGACTATGGATTGTGGTATTGATACAATGGTGATTTTAATCTCAAAGTGTTTACCAATGTAGATTGGGGAGGTAATGTGGAGGACCAAAAAAGAACAACCAGTGGAGAGTTATTTCTTGGTGGAAGACTAGTCTCATGGACAAGTAAGAAGTAGAGTTGTACTTCTCAGTCTACAGCTGAAGTAGAATATGTGGCAGCATTTATGAACTGCACTCAGGCAATCTAGATGAAACATGTACTGGATGGTTTCAAAGTATCTATATCTGAATTGGTGAATATATTTTATGACAAGACTAGTGCAATCAATATTTCCAAGAATCCAGTATTGCATGCTAGAACTAAGCACATTGAGATCAAGTATCATTTCTTGAGAGAGAAGGTTCAAAACTAAGAGGTTGTATTACAACATGTTTCCACTAAGGAGCAACTAGCAGACATATTCACTAAGCCCTTGCTGAAGACTACATTTACCTATTTGAGAGGTGAATTAGGGGTTTTGCCCCTTCATGAAGTAAACTAAAGATGTGTGTGCTCCACATCAGTTAGGTATTACAGTGACAAATCTTTTAGGATTGATGTGTTGAAGAATGCTACTCCATAAGTGGAGCAACATAGTGGAGTATGGAAACTTATGCTTCCACTTTGGTATTGTTGTCAAAAGGGGAGAAGATATTTGATATGGGAGAAGATATATGATATGGGAGAAGATATATATTATAGTTGCACTGGTCTATGATGTTTTTAGTTGTAATGCTACACTAAGTATTGCCATCAATGCCAAGGGGGAGATTGTTGGTATTTGATGAACCAGTATGTTGGCATATGTATGTTGTCATTAATGTCAATAAGTTCAGGTCAACTGGTATGAAAATTGGAAGAAGTTATTATTGGTGATCAAGTTGGAGAACCGGTATGAAGAGATGCAGTGAACTGGTGTTGGGGTTGCACTAAGTGTGACTAATGGTTGGTAGTCTCAGTTTTAGGGTTTCCAGTTTGGCAATATAGTTTATGTGATGTAACCAATGATATTTTGTGATGAGTTAGCTAATAAATGAGGATGAGATTGATATGCCATGTCAGTTTTGTGCACGTGAAGGATTTCCTTAAGGATCTTGCATGTGAAGATCAACTGCATTTATTGTCTACCTTGGGAATGAACATTCTTCTTAGCAGTATGAGAAGAAAGCATGATGGGTTATTGATTTCTATGTGTAGTGAAGAATGGACAATGCAAAATGAGTTGTGATATATTTGAGATTGTTTCATTCTATGCTAAGTGTTTTGTATGGCCAGGATTGGACCGCTTGTAATTGTAAACCTAAATGTTTAAGGTTTAGGGTTTATGTTACCAACCTAATTGTTGTCTATAAGGGCGATGAGTTTTGATATTATTATAGTTGGAAAAATTTGTGTATGTATCTGAGTAATGAGATACTTGCTAGACCAGTGAGTGAAAATTGAAAACTGTGATTGCGGACTAGAGGAACTGAAAAGGACTTGCCTTAAGATATAGTGTTGTTATTAGATCAGAGTTCTACCTGTTGTCTTCTAACCATTTCAACAAAAGGAAAATCCCTTTGCCAGGTAGCTTTAATAGGCTTACTATAAATTCTCTAACCAGGTAAATCAAGTTCATTGAGTTCTTTAAATCCTCTAGCAAGGTAACCTTTAACAGGGTTTCAACCTTTAACAAGGTATATAGCCATCCCTTAATCGGGTGATCTTTAACTAGATCGGTTCCTAGAAGAACCTTATTGTAAAAGTCTTTAACCAGACTAGGCTCATAACAGAGCGAGCTTCAAAAGTGTTCAAAACAAGCTTGTGGGTTTTCATCCCACTGTGGTTTTTACCATTTGGGTTTCCACCTGAAAAATTTGTGTCTCATGAGTTGTGCATTTTTCATGTGATGATTAAGTATTCTTTGTTTAGTGATTATACATGCAGAGCTAATGGTTATGGTATTGCTGATACACTACATGCATATGTTTATGGGTGAAGTAGTTATGACGTATTGAATGCATTTGAAGTGTTCAGTTTTACAGGTTTATGTTATCTGAAGTTTTACTGTCTTTAACTAGTATTGGCATGGTTAAGTCCACTAATGAAGACAACCAGTTATCATTGTTTTAACTTGATAAGTTGTTGAGAAGTTTTTGTATGTACTGATTCACCCCCACCCCCTCTCAGTACTAGTTATTGGAGTTGATTGCTCAACCCCACAACTCCAAAGATCACTTGAAATCAAACACTTGGCACAAAACAAGAGAGAATAAAATATTTATGGAGGTCAAAAGATGGTTGATCCAGAAAGATAAATCATATTGATTATCTAATGATTGAATGAATAATTACAAAGGGAGAATCCTTACAAAAGGATACTAGAAACCCTGAAGGAGAAAACCCTAAATAATTATAAGATGCCTAAGTTTAGCTTAAGCTTAGAGTATAATAGACTAATAATTAAATAAATAATTATTAGTCACAACATCATAACTCTAACACCCCCCCTTAAGATGAACTTAGAGAGTAGATAAAAACAACTAAGGACTAAAAAATGCATGAAAGTAACAATGGGTCCCGACAACTAGGCCTGATGAGGAACCCAAGTACAAAAGATCTCTCACAATTGGAGAAAAGGAGAAAACCTCATGGGAAAAACTCCTCTCCTAAAGAGAGAAATACAAGTGAAGGACTTAAGAAGCCTCCAAAAAAGAAAATGTCCTAGAAAAAAGGAACAAAGGATGAACATGAAGAACACCACTGAAACATGAAGCTACAAAATTGTCGAAGAATAATTGTCGATCTAAAGAACCTCCACTAAAATTGAAGATGGTCAGGTAGAGAAGACTGCAATCTACATGAGTGCCCTCAAATAACACTACTCAAATAAGATGGCAAACAAAGGGAAAGAACTGAACTCAAAGATATAGATGGCAAAAACACCAAAGTCTAAAGAGCTGATCAACCGAAGATGGAAGGTTGCCTCCAAAAATAGGAATGAAAGAGTGTCAATATGGTAAATGATCCATCTCACTAAGATGCATAGGTAACCATCGACTGCATTCTCCTAGTACATAGGAACAAATACTAAATACATAGCTCAGTCCAACAAACCAAGGAAGCATTAGAACCAATAACCAATAGGAGAAACCCCCCCCCCCCATAATGTTGACAAGGGAGAGGTGATAGGTACACTAAAATTGAATGCCAAGAAAAATTGCATGATAAAGAACCAGGAACATCGAGAGTGCAATAGAAAGTACAAACACATATAAAGGCTAGTCTCATGGAAGGAACACTCACTTGACACACATCATGTGGCTAATGTCATGGAAGGAACACTCATGTGACAAAGGTAGATGGTAAACAAAGGCAATCATCAAATCCCCCCCATGGCACTTTATAATGGAGTGCAAGTACAATAAGGCACAAGATGTGCAAGATCCCAAGCATGCAAAGCATAGTGGCACATTATCTCAATGCGTTTACAAAAGCTCATGCGTAAAGCAAGTCTACCATGTGAAGATGTGAAGGGCCCACAAAAAAAATCTACAAATCATGAAGGGATGACATGCAAATAGTAAACCATGCCCATGAAAAAAAATCTGACAATGACAGAGAACCTAGGGAAAAATACAAAGGAGCCACTGGTGTAAACAAAAAATGGCCCAAATAACTCTGCATGCCACTCATGCAATTGTGAGACTCTCCAATAAGTGAGATGTCACTTCTTGATCCTACATGATCCCACTCGACAAGCATACAATGAGCTAAACAAAAGTTCACAATACATCACCACAAGTAATAAGGAAAGCCTCTGCATGTAAATAACTCTGCATGCCCACATCGAACCTCTATCAGTGAAGAGAGGATCACCGCCCAATGAAAGAAGACTACAATGAAAGATCAAGTGCATCTAAACTCCTTGCTACATGTAAAAAAGTGGCCCATGCAAGGATTTCCCAAAATGAAAGAGAGTGCTTCATGCATGAGGAGGCTCAGCCAAAAAATAATGGCTACAAAAGGATGAGTCTTAAACCACGCACAAAAGTCACCCCATGCATGTATTGGTGATCTGGAGATATTGTCGATTCAAAGAAGTCGATGCATACAATAAATACATTGCTGGTAAATTGGAAAAAAAACCGTAGGAAGGTATGTAAAAAAATGACCTGCTCATGAGAATACACTGATCTACAACAAGGGGAAAGATGATGTTGAAGGAGAGTACTAGACAATAAAGAAATATCCCAATCGCCAATACTGAGCTTGCAAAATCAGTCAAAAAATTCCCCAAAACAAAGGATCACCAATATGAATGGCTGACCAATGCAATGTTCACTGCTCACAATCGATGAGGCAAAGTGCTTGTGGCAACAGTATACACGAGGGTTTAGATGAGGTGATCACCTAAAAAACAATGACAAATACATAGAATCTATCAATGGAGGAGTCTGTTCAAAATTACATGGCTAGATCTAGCAAAAAGTTCGGACAAACATCACCAACAATCACAAATCTCCAAGGACTCGGGCGGTCTGAGAAAAAACTTGATCCAAATCAACCAAACTAAGACTTGACATGAAATTTAGATTGGCCACCAAGAAATAGATCAAAAGCCAATGTAGAGAGCCCAACGAAGAATCCATCATGATCTTTGTTAAAAGATTAAAAAATCACAACAAGTATACAACCACATGATGCCAAAAAATGGAAATGCCATAGGACCATGAAAGAAATACCAATGCAGAATATAAGCTACCTTAGGTCACAAACCAATGCCCACCAATACTGACCCCACAATTTGAAAACAATCCAGTTGCTAGTTACATGCACACCCAAGGAGGACCAAAAAGAACAAGTCTTTGCATGCCCGTGGAATTTGCCAATCAGCCAAACAACAACTGCAAGTGCCAATGGCCATTGATCAAAACAAAGGCCGATCCAATTAAAGTAGCCAACCACTAAGAAAAGAAGTTGCAGATCTTAAAATAGAATACTGCCTATGCATGAAGTCATTGCTTTTAGAGAGAGAGTGACATGCAAGAAGATCAGTGGCTCAATGAATTTCAAAATCAGCATGCAAAAATAAAGGTCGATGTTTGATTTTGTTAGAAAATATCTAGGGAAATTGATCCTCACAACGAAGAAGTTGGTAGTGAAGGCTATTGCAAAAAACATAGACCTAACCAAATTAATTGTAAAACTTCCATATCTCTGAAAAACAGACAGGGAATTGCAGTATCATCTCTGATATCATATTGGAGTTGATTGCTCAACCCCACAACTCCAAAGATCACCTGCAATCAAACAGCTACCACGAAACAAGAGAGAAGCAAATATCTATGGAGGCCAAAAGATGGCTGATCCAAAAAGATAAATCATATTGATTATCTAATGACTGAATGAATAATTGCAAAGGGAGAATCCTTACAAAAGGATACTAGAAACCCTAAAGGAGAAAACCCTAAAGAATTATAAGATGCCTAAGTTTAGCTTAAGCTTAGAGTATAATAGACTAATAATTAAATAAATAATTATTAGTCACAACATGATAAATCTAACACTAGTTAGGGTATTTGTTGTTCATCATTATTCATCAAACAAAGGGAAAATTGGCATGTATAGTATTTAGATTAACATATTTAATCTAATTATATATTATCTTGTAGGTCTTCAAACAAAGGGAAAATAGGCATGTCTAGTTTGTGGTCCAAAGATGAAATCTCATCATTCAAAAACTTTAGGAAAGCAGGTGTTTGATGAGTATAGGCACTTTCTCCACAAAATCATAAGTACCGAAATACTGAAAAACATCTTTTCAATGGGAAAGAAGAGAATACATCAAAGCTACAAAGAATAACACCTCACATGTGGAAGTTGGAATATAATAGAATTATTCATCAAGGTAATGCCATTCCATGTAATGGTTTATGTCATAAAAAATCTTTTCTATTGTGTTTTGTTTACTGATGATGTGATTGATGATCATGAAGGTCGTCAAGGCATAAATGACCACCTTTCTAAACAACTAAAAAGTTATCCCTGAAAATTTAGTAGGCTGCCCTACTACAAGTAGTTACAAATTGTGCATTTATTTGATACTATGCATATTGGAAAGAATATAACAAAGACATTATGTAAAATACTGGATGGAAGGCATGACAAAGAAAAAATTATCAAAATTTGTAGTGACATTCAGGAATCCAATCATGCAATGAAAAATGTCATTCAATCAAATAGCCATGGAGACCAGATTAATATAAGTGACCTTCCTTGGTTATTAACGGACCAGCAAAGTAATTCTATAAAAGAAGTCATACAAAAAATTTGATTTCCTACAGGATTTGTTGCAAACATAAACAATCTCATATCAAAGAAAAGTGAATTTGGGCCAGGAATGAAAACACATGATTGACATACCTTCATTAAGGTAATTCATGTTCTTGTGCTTTTACTATATATTTGTATACTGTGCATGTACTTTTCATTGTATTATGTTAGAAAAAAATGAAAAGAAAATTTTATAATTGTTGCAGCATGCTCTACCTCTATCTCTCCTAGATGACTTCGATAATAATGTCAAGCAAGTAATATATGATCTTGGAAATTACATGAGGTAAGTAGTGATATTTGTTCAGTTTGTTGTATAGATATTACATTTGTGATTTGTTTTACTTGTTATTTTATATATTTTTTGTGCATCTTGAATATCTTATAGGTGGTTGTCATGTAAAGAAATCCATAAAGAAGATATGCAATATTGGAAGAGAAAAATTTCTCATCTAATGTGTGAAATGAAAAAGTGTCTACCTTCAACATTTTTTAATGCACAAGAACACTACCTCATACACCAAGTTGAGGAGATTGAATTGTGTGGACCTGTACACACTAGGTCAATGTGGAAGGTTGAGAGGCACATGAAAGTTTTGAAGGCTTTGGTTTGACAAAGAGCGCATCCTGAAGGTTCTATGTGGAGGGATATATGGTATAGCAAACTATGGTGTAAATTTCTAAATATCTTCCTAAGATTGCAGCAAAGATCCACATGGATCGCATTTGGGATCCCAAACCCATTAACAAATTCGAAGGGGAGTACTTGGCAGGGAAAGGTAGATTGAGGAAAGTGAGAGGTAATTATAAGATGTTATTGTAGTTAATTAATTCTTAATCTTCAAAATAAATCAGTTGTAAGACCTCTATTTATTTTTTGTATAGTTGGTCAAGAGTGGATTGCACTACATTTGTATATTGCAAACAATCTTGATTGGATGACAGTATGGATTGAATGTTGTCAACATTCTGCTTGTACATTAAAATGGGAAGGTGTGGCTTCATTGGTTAAAGAAGCTCATCATAATGGAGATTCCAATGTTACACAAAGGGAAATTGATTTAGCATATGGTTTAAGAGATAAATAGGTATTTATAAATTTATTAATCACCCATATGTTTATCCACTTACGATGCAATAATTTTTACATGTTTGACATATTGCAGGTCAATCACCACAATGCTATGTGCTGCAATGGTCATAAATTTTACATCAAAAAGTTGGATGACACGAAGCAACCTTGTGATTTTGGGATAATTGTAGTCTTTGAGGTGATAAATATTTCATCGAGAAATGACATACATCCTAAAGAGTCTCAAAATTGATACTATGAAATTTTGGATGATAATATACTTGAGCATGACTTTAATTCCTTCAAATTAGTTTTGTTCGTTGTCAAATGGTACAGACTACGATTGAATAAAAATGATCCTGATAGAACTATTATTGAACATGATAATAGTTTTGCAATGGTTAATACAAGGTCATTTGAACTAGTTGGGGATGAGCCCTATGTTCTTCCAAGCCAATGTGAGAAAGTATTTTACTCAAACGTTCCACATAAACTAGGTTGGTCATTTGTTGTTAGACATGATCCAAGAGGAAAGACGATAAAGTATAAAGTAATGGAAGAAGAAGATACCGAAGAAGTAGAAGATGATGTAGATGGTGATCATGATCAATAGTTACTCGATGATGATGAAGAAGAAGTTGATGATGATGATGATGATGATGATGATGATGATGATGATGATGGTGATGGTGATGATTATGGTGATGGTGATGGTGATGGTGATGGTGATGGTGATGGTGATGGTGATGACGAAGATGATGATGGTGGTGGTGGTGATGATGATGATGATGATGATGATGATGGCGATGATGATCATGATGGTCATGATGATGAATGAAATGTATGAGGTATGCGATTAGTATATTATATATTTAATATTAATTTTTTGAGAGAAATTTATTTGACTTATATAGTAACATAATTAATTCATTATGTTTTGAATTCTAATGCCATTACATAGTTAATTCATGATGCACCTTTTAATGTTATGTTCTATGACCTCTAGTAGGTCCTTATAGTAGAACTATGCCACCTCGAGGAAATGGAGATAGGGAGAGTGACTATTTATGTGACATTTTTTAAAATTTGTGTTTATTTATGGAATTTGGATTGTTTATTAGCTATGTGAAGGATGTTAATTTAAAATACATGTGATGGATTATATGTTTATGATGATACATGTGACATTTTTTGAACTTTGTGTTTATTTATAGAATGTAGATTCTTTATTACCTATGTGATGGATGGTGATTTATGATACATATGTGATGGATTACATGTTTATGATGACACATATGTGATGCTAATTATGATGCTCAATTATATATATGATGATACATCATGTGATGCTTATGATACATATGTATTTATTGTTTATCAACTTACAAATGTAATTCTTATGATGCTCAATTGATGGTGTTGGTGATGTTGTCACCCTTGGTGGGAATAGGTCATTGACTACAGACATTGTCAACCCTTTAGTTGAGGATCCTGCATAGTCTACATAAAGTAAAGGTAAGAAATTAAAAACTTTACAATGATTACGATGACAACATCTTTTTGTTATTTAATACTCTTTTTGTCTACAAAGATCATGTTGTTCATGTTGTGTCATATGTAATTTTTAGCTAACATAAGATAATTGAATTACACGTGCAGGAACCTAGACCCCTTTGACGAGGATTTTTCATAGTCTCATGGATCAACGGGTATAAGTCAATACACCCTATAGAAATAGTTTGTTTTTTTTAAATTACTTGGAAAACAAACTTCCTTAGTTTTTCAAACCTTGACATTAGCACCAAATCTAATAAAGTTATCAACACTTGAGGCCCCAATTGGAATTTTTTAAATTTTAATCTCAACATCAACTTTAGGGCTGACTTCTTCATCCCTCATTTGCAAACTATCTCTCTCATTACCAGCTAAATCTCTCATTGGATGGAGTATAGGTACCACCAAATAGGTATTTGTTAGATGTGTCTTCCTCGAGTGAGGGAAATGCTAGAATAGAAAACAAAAGTGAGACATGTAATAGGTCTCCAATAGGGAGATCAACTAGAGGTCAAAAGATTAGAAGAAAATTCAATAAACGCATGACATTTTTCCTTGCTCCAAGGGAGTCATGTTCTTATGAAGATGAGACCAAAGACAACATTGAGGTGCCCTTGAGGTACAAACATCTACAGAAATAATGGTTACCCAAGGAACTTCCTCCAATAAACACCAATTTTTCTATTAACGATAAAATATATCGCATAGCACCTTTATCGTTACATGGTTTGGGCCTATTTTCCATGGATGGCATAAAGGTCTATTACAACAAATTTGTTGAATTGATGGAGTTTGTCAGACCTTGTTACAATTACAAGAATTGGATGCAGATTGTTTGATATAAAAAAGTATGCGTAGGTATGCACTATCAACAAATTATATACAACAGAAAGATAATGGTCAAAGTAAACAAGTGGCTATATACATTGATGGAAGACCAAAAGCAATAGGGAATATTGCAATTTTTATAAATAGTACGTGACCTGGGTCAACTAATAAACAACCCAATTGCATATTTGAGGCGTGTGAGGGAAATCATGTATTCATATGTGCGATAAAACCAATAAGTGCAGGAGAAGAGCTGATAATTGATTACAATTTGAATCATATAGATACAAACAAAGTTACTATCATGGGGGTGGTATGTACTATATACCATTTAAATTAACCAACCTCTAATTAGTGACTCCAATATACCATTTTATTATGATTTTTTTGCTAAGTCTACTGGTTTAATTTTGCTAATGTTTTTATATTTTTTCTTTGTCAGAGGATGACATGGATCCATCACATAGAGAAGACAAGGATGTAGGTCGTAACAATTCTACTAAGCATGTAAACTTCATTGTATTTGTAAAAATTAGATAGAAGCAAACCATTACATTATTATGTTCTTTTTTTGAGTGTTTTAGACTAATTTTGTAATTGTTAATGACATTCTTGTCACAGATAGATGTTTGGGGAAAGGGAAAGGGAGGTACAGTACCTAAGAATCTCTCTAGGGATGTGGACTCAACAAGATTAAGCGATGATGACCCTAGAAATTCCACAAACCCTATGGAATTGATAAAAATGTCAATTAGAAAAATAAGTAGAGAGATTGATGCTTTGGCATCTGTGGAGCCTCAAACTGATGAGATATGAGAAAGGGTGCAAAAATTGATTCAAGCAGTAGAAAACTTGCAAGTAAGTAGTAATGAAAGCTTTAATTATAACAAAAGTTCAATAATGGTTTATATCTTATACTCTTTTATGTCATTGACTAAAATATGTACGTGTTGTTTTTACAACAATTTATGCATCCTCATGAAACTGGTGGCCATGATCAGAGTGTTGTAGGTTGTTCAGGTGATGAGAATTTTCTTGGCTTATCACTTTGAGTACCCAAAATACATCATACTTGATATTGTCAATGTTCATAATAAAGGTTCATCCTTGTTTACAATTCTTTCACTTTTCATATATTTAATGTATTATTCTTCAAGTGTTGTCAATGTTCTTGTGCAAATGTTGTCGGCGCCTCATCAGAGGTTAGCCCCACCTGTATTGCCGACTGCAAAGTCAACAACATGCAACATGAAAATATCCTCTACTACGCATCATATTGGGCTGCCCACTGTTGGTAGATCCCTCTTTTGCTCTATCTTCTGTTATGTGTTTATTTCCCTCCAAGCGTTCTTTCTTGGAGGCATTTCATAGTGGATTCATTTTCTGTAGCAAGAGATGCACATGAGGATGCGCTAGAGGTGATTATTGCTGATAACATACCATCATTTCTTGGATCTTCTCATATTGCTAGTACGAGAATGTTGCAGGCCACATTGGTGGTGAGCGATGAAGAAATTATTCTCTTAAAGATACAAAAGGTTCTAAGTACTTTAAAATTATTATTATATATAGTCTAATTGTAATTTACTTTCTGATCACTCATTTTGGACTAATCATCCCATGAATTTTTTTTAGGAAATGATATTTTTTATTAAAAAATTAATCACATTTCATTGCAGATATTTGGGCCCACCATTAGTAAAATGTGGAACATCATATGTGAACTAACCCTAATCCACTATTTTGATTTCGTATCATTGCTAGAATAGTTTTCCTTTGATCCATTTCTTGAACTATAATAAATGTAGCTTCAATCCATTTATGAATCTAATAGGTTTCTTTTTTCTTTAAAAGGTGGAATGACCAAGAAAAAAGGTTAAAAGATGAATTGAGGGTGAACTCACAATAATGGTTCCCACTTTTTTGCCACTTTTGACACTGAGATGAACATTTTTAAAATAATCTTCAACTTCCGAGAATTATAACTTTTAAAATATTAAAAATTTGAACATGAAGTAAATTAGTGATTTGTAGAGTTTTGTCTGTAGATTCTATATATATTTTTTTCAAATTTTTTTGAATGATGTTTTTTTAACTTTTCAATCTCCCTCGAAAATTAGTTTTTTACAACAAACTACACTTTTTAAGGTTGATGTGCCTCCCAAAATGCATAATTTTTTTTCTATAAATGATAAAAACTCAATCCTTTCAAATTTTGGTTTATAACATCAATATCCAGGGCTTGCTATTGGTTTGATAGTGATATGTTGAATATTTTTCATTTTATTAAGTTTTGAAGTCCGACTAGTCATAATTCAGACATTGGTTTAAGTTTGAACACATAACTTATTCTATATATATCGAAATTAAATTTTTATTTTTTTTAAGAAAGAATACATCAATACTTGGGGCATAGATATTTTTTAGTTTTTTTTTTAAATTAGTTTCCTATTTTTCTCAATTTGTTGAACATAAAACTTCATGTTCGGTGAAAAACCAATATTCCATAAAATTAAAAAAATAAGAACATAATAAATTCACAATGTAATAAAATTATACTCATTGGAAAGATTTCTCCAAGTACTACCATCTAATATTTTTGGGTTATCAAGATTATTTCATTTGTGCCTTGAACCAGAGGTCTGAAGGTTGAAATTCTTCAGAACTCTGAATTTTTTTGGGAGAGACCTCTAAAAAGAGGGTTTGAATGAACATTGGTTCAAGTGAAGGGGGGTCTATTCAAACCCCTCAAGGTTCGAGCGGACCCCCCTTCGATCGAGCCCCCATGCTAAATTATGGTGCGCACATGTATGTAACGACTGAGTTCGAATGAACCCAACCTTTTCTAACTGTCGACGTTCGTGCAAACCCTAGCCAACTCAATTTTTTTTCCTTTTACATTTTAGTAGGGTCGTATAACTATACATAATTTTTTTCATCTTTTAACACACAAATGATTAAAATGATTTGGATTTTTGGAGAGAAGAAGACATTTGAATATTATTTTGAGGGTAATAATTTGAAGATATTTGAAGGTTTTTTTAAAAGCATGGGGAACAAAAAGAGAAGGCAAAATAAGACTTCAAAGAATTATTCTCCCAAAATGGAACAAAGATATTGAGAACAAAGAAGGCGAAGATATCATGATGCAAGTATGTATTTTTATTTTTATTTTTATTTAATTTTATATGTATTACATACCATGCATCGACGACCATTTGAAAAGGAAGTGTCATCGGACATACAACATCCTCGTCAAATGTTTCTTTAGTTGTCATTGAAATTCTGACGAAATCAGAAACCTTGCAGAAGCAGAAGATACAAGCTAAAGAGTCATGTGCAAGTAAATCTCGTAAAATAAAGCAAGCAGACATTATCTTGAATGACACGAAAACAAGCTCATTAGCTGCCTAGAAGAGAGCAATTAAAGAAAAGCAGAGGAAAGTGTTAAAGGGTAATAAATACATAGAGAGTATGTGTAAAAGCACAAAAATATGTCACGTTTTAGGCTAACTTATCAGCACAAGTGAATTTAAGTAATCCTAACTAAAAAGTTAATTTTAGTCAAACATATGGTCTATATAGATTCATTATAGCTAAGTTATATATGGGCTACAAGTTTTCAAATTGGAAGTGCATACTAAATATATATTTTATACTACTTTTGGTCTAATTACAAAAAACAAATTAAAATCAATATTTCAACAACTCCTACTCTTATAAATAATTTTTTTTTGAAATGTAAAAATGCCCTTTTATAGATCTATAAGTGAATTTTCCAAAATACCCTTTTAATTAGTTTTTATATTTAATTTTTATTTTTATTGAAAGTAGGTCATCAACACTAAAATATAAGGTTGATTATCTTGTTAAGGAAAAATATGAAAATTTATTAAAAAAATTTGAAAAAAATCTGATGTAGTAGAGAAAAGAATCTATGTCAAGATGATATAATTCTTCCCTAATTTGGATAATTAAAAAAAAAGTTGGTGGGAATTGGAAAGAGTTATATTTCAGCACATGCAAATTTTCAAATTTATTGAGAAATATCTATTTATAAAAAATAGATAAAAATATATCCATGCACTAAAGTTTCAAGTTATCAATATACAAAAGAAAAATCAAGAAAAAAGGGTAAAATTTATTAAATAAAGTGTGGTGGCTTGTGTAACTTCAATTTCAACATTTTTTCAGCAACTAAATTATAGTGTTTACTTTATAAAAAACTACATTCAAATAATTTTTTTAATTTTTGTTCAAATTATAAACATAAAATAAACACAATAATATAAATTTTATTAGTTTACATAATTTAAAAATTAAAAACATATATTTCACTTTCTATTGATTTAATTTTAAAAAAATGAACCAGCATTGACCATTTCCTTTATAAAAGTGTGACACAACTTTGTACTTTTACCCATATGCAATACAAACAAACAATGTCTGGAGTGTGTGATGTGGTCTCTAATTTATGTTCGGAGGGACTAACTGGTTTTGGAGTTCCCGGGAAACCTATTGGGCCATGCTTGGAGGAAATCAATGTGTTCATGCAAGGACCACCCTTTTTCTATTATGAGAATGATGCTTTTGCATCGAAGTATGTTTGGAAGACAATATCCAAAAATTTCTATGGCGTGGAACCAGAGTTGGTGGACTCGAAGTACTTTTCAGCTTCAAGAAGACCAAGAGTTTATGTACACAATCTCCCAATAGAAGGGCAATTTCAAGAATTACCTCTCCCCCCATGACTATTCATGAAGCACTTCCTGAGACAAAGGACTATTGGCCTCCACGGGATCAAAGAAAAAAATTGAATTGCATAGACTCTAGACGATGTGGTAGTGTCCTTCATGAAGAACTCTGTACTATAATTGAAAATTCACGAGGGTAACTGCAAGATAGTTAACATAAATACATTCTTGAAATCTCAACCTTCAAATCTGACCATTGATGTGAAAAATGAGATCTACTAAATGTTTTATGAAGAAGTTATGTTTTAGGGCAAATCTTTCTTGTTTGGTTTCGTAATACATATGATGCTAAAAATGCATATAATGCTACAAGCCTGACTGATAGGACTGTAGAAGGCTATGTCCTACTGGATATCTCTCCTAGGGCCATCATTGAATGTTTTGAGTTGGATAAATTTTCCCTCACAAGTATAAACAGAGACAATTTGAAGAGAGATTATGAGAATAAGAAAAACGGATACATGAGGGACCTTGTTCCTCATCTCATGAGGAAACTCTACAAGGATTCACGTAATTATGTCCTTCCATCTGAAAGGGAGCCTTTCATGCTTGACTTCTTTGAGCTCTACTTTTTCACAACTTATTATGCATTAAGGAAGGTCCTCGAGGTTGACTGCGCGCTCACCAAATTGCCCATTGATTTTATGATGATGGCCATTAATATTCAGCACCCCTCCATTGATGAATTGTATGACTTTGCAAATATTATTCATCATAAGATTCATGAGGGACTGATGAAGGCTAAAAATAAAGATGAAAAATTAGAATTCATGCATTATTTTTTGGTATGACATTTGATTATTTATGAAAACAAATCCTTCTGGTGCTTGGAATTGAAAATAAGGATCAATGATCCCTACATGGGTCTTCCATGGTAAGTGCAAAGATGGACTTAGGTATGGGACAAGGGGTCCAAATTTGGTGATTACTGTGTTTTCTTTGATCACTTTATGATGAAAATTTTGATAAGGCTAGGGGTTGTATTGTCAAGAATACCTAGGGAAATCATGAAAATATTGAGAATAAGGAGTTGCAAGGGTGTTGGACTAATTTATCCTGAGGGTGCATTCATCCATAATTTTGGGGATTTCTTCTTTTACAACAATTGTACAATTATCAAAGTTAAGGAGTGTGAGAAGGTTCCCCATATATTTCCACTTTTTTGTCTCTCTGAGGTTAGCATTCCATGAATTCATCTCGCAAATGATGTGGATGGAGAAGAAGAAAAATTAAAATGATAAAAAGGGAAAGCTTCTCCCTAGGGTAACAGTTTTTGATGAATTCACTATTGGTTGTGAGGCATTGGAGAAGGTGCATAACTTTTTGGTGAAGAATTACAGATTGAGAGTTGCCTAGGCCAGGCATTTTGACCTCTATTTTTGTACGTTCCTTCCTGCATTTCTAGGATGATTTTTCCAAAATGTCTTTCATGATAAGAAAGGTGGATAATATAATTAAGGATGAGTTACACAAAAGAGAGGCTCAGGATAAAGGAGTTGAATACAAAGAAAAACCACTTGATCCAGATCCTAAAGCTCACCAAATGAAGGAGCAGGAAGATATAATTTAGGATGCACCTACGGAGTCCTCTAAAGGGGGGATACAAAAGGATAAGTAGGTCAAACCCTGAAGGAGGTCATGTTGGCGGTGAAAAATGTGGCCCAACCACCTCAAATTATAGGGGCCACCTAGAAGAACTATAATTTATTAAATAAGGAGTTACCCAACATAGAGGAGGAGAGAAAAACATTAATGGGAATGATTGATTCTTTCCAGGGTCTCATGAAATGGCATGTCCCTATGATTTTGACATATGATGGGCAGATTAAGAGGCTAGAAGAATGGAAACAAGGTTTCCAAGAAGCAATAAATGTAGTTTTCACATCCTTGGAAGGTGATCTGAACCAAGGTGATACATCTTTTAATATTATTGATAAAATTATGGAAGTTGAACAAATGTATCATAGTTTTTCCTTGGGAGTTGCAGTTGTGCCCGCCCACAAAACATAGGAAGGTATGAGCAAGTTGAGTAGCTTGACAGTTTTTTCTTGGCAAGATGATAAGATTGAAGCATTGCATAAAAAATACTACTTCTATGAAGAAGAGCAGCCTAAAGAGGAGGACTAGTCACAATAATTTCATTTTGGTTACTCCTGAAAAATTTTGCGCAGGATGTCTATTTTGGGGAGAATGATTCGAGCACTCGGCCAGCAAGGACTCATCTCCAAGGTACCTATCACCGCATGTTAGATTGCACTTTTGATCCTGATGGGAGTAGTTATGAAGTACAAATATAAGAATATCTTTTACAGATCCACAACCGAAGCTCCTAGGGTGATGCTTTCCAACCACCATCATTCAATGGAAGTTGCACGTGGAAGTTAAGGACCTAAGCTTTAGTTCAATTTTGTAATGCAATTAAATTTTGACATGTGTCTTCTTTGACCTAAAGCTTATTTTTCTCCCTTGTGTTATAAAAGGGAATTCAGGGCCAAGAAGAAGGATTCCAAACTTTTGATATTTATGCATTAGAGAAAACTTTAATATAACAATAGATAGTCTTTTGAAAATTTTTGTGATTCATGGGTTAACATCTTTATGAATGTATCCCTTTTATCTTGAAAATCAATAAAGAGAACATTCATTTTTCTTGCTCATATCTCTTGTGATGCATTGTATGAATTGTTGTGTTAATGACATACACAATTTGTCTTCTCTAATGGGGAATGTGTATTCTTTGATGGGATTCATTTTAAGCTAAATGAATTCATTTTTGTTTTGAATACTGCAATAAACTCTAAGATATTGTGGGGAGGTTATGAATGCATTATCAATCGATGTACTTTAAGAATAAGTGTTTAATGTTGAACTTTAATGCTGATAATGTTACTTTGTTTATCACTAGGTCTATGATTCGACTTTGTTTTCCCTTAGAACAGGCAGTGATCATTCTTTCTTGAAGTTTATTGGTCATCTTTTTACTCTTTTTTCACCTTTTATGTTCAGTTTTTAGTCTTTTTGTATTAGGAATAGAAGTAGATTACAACAATTTTTCAATGCAATCAAAAGTGATAAAAACTAAGGCTCAAGCTAGAATTTGTAGTCAGTTAGCATCAAGCCAATATATGGATAATAGTGAAATAAGTAAACCCGCATATATCTTGCAAAGCCTGAAGAGTAGAAGATTGCAGCTTCCATGTTGAATCTTGTTCATTGGCATATATCTATGGAGGGGAAGCTAGGCCCTATTGAGGTGGACTCCCTAGTGGTGGCATTCAGCTTTGGGTATTCTCTTTCCTATTCCTAATTGAGGTGGGAGCATGTCCTATTGAGGAGAGAATATTCTTGTGCATGGAGGATGGATACTTCTCTATATGGTTTTCTCTCAAATTTTACTACTCAGATATTGGAATGTGGTTTGTTTGGGACATTCATTTTTTGATCTTCTTCACTATGGCTCTTATTGAGGTAGGTTCCTCTTCTATTAAGGTGGAGAGGAGTGTTTCTAATGAGAGGAGGATTTGTACAAGATGGCTCCAACCTCGAAGATGTTGGTTGGTTCTTCTTGCCAACTCAATTCTATCAATGAAGGTTAGGGGAACATTGCAAAAATCCCCCCCTTTTTGCACCTAGTCAACTAAGGTTCAAATGCGGGGTGGTCAGGTTACGATCCTATCTTTGTATTTCTAGATAGATAGTTTTTGGAGTGAAGGTTTTTGGATTTGAAAACCTAGGAAGGTTTTGGGTCCTTTGGAAACCCTGTCTGGGAGTTGTTCTACTTGTTTGGCTAGATTTCTTCCTTCTTTTCTTTGTAATCATGTCAGGGCCCTTTCCTTGCTTACCTTAATAAAAAAAGGCTACCTAGGAATAAAACAAGAAAATAATGTAAACTATTGCTTGATATATGGGTCTCTCTAGGGTGGGGGAGCTATAGGTTTCTCATCTATTTTATTCTCTGTTAGAGCTCCTATTAAATCATGGCTTATAACTAGTGGTGAATTCTGTTTCATATCTCCTTCTGCCCAAAATTTTCAATTTTTTAAATTTGATAGGAGGTCTTCACACCGATGTTTCAATTTTTGTTATTTCTAATAAGAGACCCAATAGTATGAATTTTTTTCTTCATCCCAACCTTCCTTTAGTAGCTAGTTTTTGATTTTCTAGGGGATTTTGTTGTTTGCATTAAAAAAAAATCTAAATAAAAAGAAAGACAATTAGGCTCAGCAATGGGGACACCTATGACAAATCAACATATGTGGATATTCTTTCCTTCTCTCAAGACTACTACTCCCAATATTTACATTACTCATGAGAAAATTAAGATATTATTTTCAAACTTGCCAAGTAGCATCCAAGCAATCAAACATTTTATCTATCATAACATATCCATCTTAGTATCCATTATCATTGTAATTATAGTATTATAATCCACTTTGCATTTCATATACCACATAGGTTCATTCTTGTGTAGTTATCTTAAATCCATAAGTTTAATATTCTCAGAGTAACAACATCAAGATTACATAAGATAGAATAGAATGAAACTTCATGGGAGTAGTTGATATATGTAGGTATAAAATCCATGTTTTACAATTTCTTTTTTTGTTTCATTTTAGTTTGTTTTAGATTATATAGCATACTATAATATAAGGAAGTCAAGTAGCAGAACAACTTCCTACACTAACCTTGAGAGGAGGGTAATGAATTTTTTTTTTACAGATCATCACAATAGTTACAAAAAACATAAATAGATATAATAACATTCAAACCATAAAAAAGTGATTTACATGGGGAAAACCCTTTCGGGAGAAAAAACCCACACTCTAAAAGCCTTCCAATATATTATTCAATAATCAAAACAGATTACAATATACTTGCAGAGAAATATCTTCATAGGAGTACCACTTATCAGAGATTCAGAGGTAACTCAATAGCCATAAGACTCTTATATACAATCCCTATCTCACACACCTCATCCATAGGTGATACAATACAAGAAGCCATCAAAAAGTATTACAAAACCATGGGCTAAAACAACCCAATTAAGGTGTAGCCAACCTTATCTCCCTTCTATATGCCCTATGATGTGTCACTCCCTTTGTTATATCTCATTTATGTTTATGATGTATTTTTTATTTCCTATTTCAGGAGTACAAATTTCTGGAGGCCATAACTTGAGAACCGTATGTCCAATTTGTGAATCGTTTGAAGCACCAAAAATCTTGCCAAGTGCTCTATTGCCTCGTAAATGCTAAGCCACTTATGCATGCTTTTTAGGATGTTTTGAGGTCTCTAAAGTCCTTAAAATCAAATTTAAACCTTTCATTGGACCCCTCCAAAATAGAAAATTTAATATATTAAAAATTAGTTGTGATCTTGCGACATAACTTTATCGGAATTCTTATCTAGCCAATCAGAAGCTTCGTAGAGAATTTCACACCATTTTGTGCTCAAATGAAAACTTATTATAAATAGTAACCTCATGTAACTGCAAGGTTGAGACACTATTTTCCCAACAAATCTCCCACTTGTCAAACACCTTGCAAGAGCTAAGGGAGTATCAAGATAATGAATCAATTCATAGGGGCCACAAGGCCCATAGATTCTAAACACCATCTAAACTTCTTTGTGCTTACAGCCTTTGTTAAATAATCTACAATATTCTTCAGAGTTTATACCTTAACCAACTTCACCTACCATATTCGACCATATCTCTGACAAAATGTTACTAAAAATTAATATGCTCGGTCCAAGCATGAAATGTGGGGTTCTTAGCTAGGCATATCACACTCTGACTGTCACAATAAATTGTCACAACTCCTTGTTTTATTCCAATGTCTAAACATAGTCTCTTAAGCCAAATTACCTCTTTACAAGAATGAGTTGCTACCATATACACTGCTTCCATAGTGGAAAAAGCAATGACAACCTATCGCTTACTCATCCAACTAATTGCACCACCAAATAAAGTAAACACATAAGCATTGGTGGATTTTCTGCTATCAATATAACCTACCTAGCCTAAATCCACATAACTATGAATATCAAGGGAAATTATGTGTCCAACTAAATTACCATGATAACAGAAAGAACACTCTGAGCTACCCTTCAAATATCTGAAGACTCTTTTAATTGCATCCCAATGAACTCTACTAGGATTAGACATATATATGTACATAACTCCCACTTCTTTGACAATGTCTAGTCTAGTAAAGACCATAGCATACATCAAACTTCCAACTACACTTTTGTAAGGCACTTTTCTCATGTCTTCCATCTTTGATGAGGATGTCGGAAAATTTTCAGCAGATAATTTAGTTCCAACTATAAAAAGAACACAGAATGGTCTACAATCCTGCATGTTGAACCTCTGTAACACTAAATTCACATACTTACTATGGCCTAGCCATAGCTTTCTGTTCACTCTATCTCTTTTAATTTCCATCCCAAGAAATTTTTTTTCCGCACTAAGATCTTTCATTTCAAATTTAGCAGCAAGATGAGACTTAAGTTCAAAAATCATACCTTTCCTTTTACCAATGAATAACCTATCATCAACATACAATCTAATGTACAAGAAATCGTCACCATCAGTTTTATAATAAACATAGTGATCTGATTTAGAATGCTCAAATCCCAAACTCAACACATATGTGTCAAATTTCTGGTACCACATCCTAGGACTTTGTTTGAGGCCATACAAATATTTCTTTAATTTATAGACCAAATTACTTTTACCTTTCACCGCATAGTGCTCCAGTTGTGTCATATAAATATCCTCCTCCAAATCACCATGAAGGAAAGAAATTTTCACATCCATTTGATCAAACTCTAAATCATAAGCAACAACAATAGAAAGAAAAAATCTAATGGATGTCATTTTGACAACTGGAGAAAATATCTCACCATAATCAACACCCTCAACGTGAGAGTAGCCTTTTGCAACCAACCTTTCTTTATACTACTCAATATTTCCATCTGAACCAATCATTTTCTTGAACACCCATTTGCAACCAATAGGCTTTTGTCCTTCACGCAATGGTACAAGATCCCATGTATCATTTTATTTCAAAACTAACATTTCTTCTTCCATAACAATCTTCCAGGATTCTGCATCATTCATACCTAATCTTCTACATATTTTAGTTCATCCACATTAGTATTCAATGAAAAAATACATCTCCAATTATCAACTGAATACATTTCAGGTGGCTATCTATGTCTTGTAGACCTTCAAACAAGCTGAGTTGGAGGTTCTTCCTCCTCTTTTGAAGATTCAGAGCTATGCGATCTCTCCTTAACTTCTTGCCTATCTAGGGGTCTCGATTCAACTCTTTCAGATGTAGAAGGAAATTGAATCACATCTTCCTTTTTAGTCTGTTTTAGCTGCAATGTAATAGGAGACTTTATTTCTCTAAAAATAACACTTCTACTATGAATTACCTTTTGTGCAACAGGGTCCCAAAGCTTGTATCCTTTCACACCATAACTATACCCGATGAAGATAAATTTCATAGCCTTGTTATTGAACTTTGTTCGCTTCTCCTTTGGCACATGTGCAACTACCTCACAACCCAAAACTCTAAGATGTCTTAGTGAAGGCTTGTGACCTGACCATGCTTCCATAGGCATTTTATCAACAAGAGCTAATGTAGGAGACCTATTAATCAGGTAGCAAGCAGTGATAACAACTTCAACCAAATTTTTTTGTTCTAGACCAACACCACTCAACATACTCCTAGCCTTCTCCAGTAGTAACTTATTCATTGTTTCTGCAACTCCATTTTACCATGGAGTATGAATTTGTCTTATGTTTGTTAATGCCACAATCTTTACAAAATCAATCAAAACCATTAGAGAAAAATTCAACTCCATTATAAGTCCCTAAACATTTAATTTTCTTTCCAGACTGTAACTCAACCATTGCTTTAAATTCTTTAAATTGATTGAAAACTTCAAATTTACTCTTTAAAAAATATACCCTTGTCCTTCTACTAAAATCATCAATGAATGAAACATAATATGTGGATTTTCCAATCAAAGGATCATCTTCAGGTCCAAACACATCATAATGAATAAGATCCAAAATACCATAAGTTTTGGGAGAAATCAAGTAAAACTAAACGTGGTTTTATTTTCCATAAATGCAATTCTCACAAAAATCAAATTCAAGATTACAATCATTCAAACCTTCAACAAGGTTTTTATTTTTCATGGTCCTTAGACCCTTTTCTCCAATGTGGCCAAGCCTTTGGTGCCATAACATAGTCTTCTCTGCAAGTAACTTTTCTTTAGAAGAAAGAGAACCCTTAGGTACCCAAAATCCATTTCCATTTTCTGAAGGCGAAACCCTCAAATCTTCCACATATTTACTTTTTACAGAAGTGCTATTACACTCAACAGTGTATGCGTCTAGTTTATACAAAGTCTCAAACCTGACACCTCTAGCAATTACCATAGCACCCTTAATCATCTTACATCCTACTTCAGAAAAGACTACATGCACACCCACATCTATCAATTTTTTCACAGATAACAGATTTTGTTTTAAACCAAGGATATGCAGCACACCATTAATCCTTTTTATTCTACCATCAGAAACCAGATTCTAACTTTACCTCAAACAACAATGTCTAAATGTGAATCATCAACTAAGTATAGCTTACCTCCACTAAATTCTTCATATTCAAAACACCAATCTCTATTAGTAGTCATATGAAAAGATGCACTTGAGTTAATTAAATAGGCATCATTACCTGCTTGAGTCACCAAAGTTGCAATAAATGCATCACCATCTTCCTTCTCAAACTCATAATTAGAATTGACCTTTTTCTTTTTCTTCTTCTTTTCTTCTTTGCATTCCTTATAGATGTTACCTGGTTTATCACAATTTCAACAAATGACTTTAGACTTTCCATGAGATTTCTATCTCCTCTTTGATTTGGACTTATCATGCTTCTCATTGTTCTTGCCTTTCTCCTTATGTCTTCCATTACTAGTTAGGGCTTCCTTAAAATTGTGGGATACCTTCCTTCGCATATCTTCACCAAGTAGGGCACCCACAACATATTTTGACTTCAAAGCAACAAAAGTACTACCCATATCCATAACAGGAGAATCCCATGAATCAGGCAAAGAACAAAGAAAGATCTGGCAATTCTACTCTTCATTCATCTTAACACCTACAAACAATAATTGAACCACCAACATATAGAATGCTTCGATACTAGTTGTAAGGAAGTCAAGTAGGGAAACAACTTTCTACACTAAACCTTTAGAGGAGGGTAATGAAAAAAACTTTTATAGATCATCACAACAGTTATAGAAAACATAAATACATATAATAACATTCAAACCATAACATAGTGATTTATGTGGGGAAAAACCTTTCAGGAGAAAAACCCCACAGTCCAAAAGCTGCCCAATATATTATTTAGCAATCAAAATAGATTACAATATACTTGTAGAGAAATCTCTTCATAAGAGTACCACTACTAGGAGATTCAAAGGTAACTCAATATCCATAAGACTCTTACATACAATCTCTATCTTACACACTTCATATATAGGGGATACAATACAAGAAATCATCAAATGTTATTACAAAACCATGGGCAAAAACCACCCAATTAAGGTGTAGTTGACCTTATCTCCCTTCTAGATTCTTTATGACATGTCCCTCCCTTTTTACTTCTCATTTATGTGTCCACTATATTTTATATTTCCTATTTCAGGAGTACAAACATCCGGTGGCCATAACTTGAGAACCATGTGTCTGATTGATGAACTGTTTGAAGTGCCAAAAAGATCACAAAGTTCTCTATTGCCTCATAAATTTTGTGCCACTTACGCCCACTTTTAAAGATGTTTCAAGGCCTCTAAAGTCCTCAAAGTCAAATTTAAACCTTTCATTAGACCCCTCCAAAATGTAAAATTTAATATCTTCAAAACTAGTTGTGATCTTGCGACGTAACTTTACCAAAATTCTTATATAACCAATCAAAAGCTTATGGGAGAATTTTGCACCATTTTGTGCTCAAATGAAAACTTACTATAAATAGTAACCTCATATAACAACAAGGTTGAGACACTATTTTCCCAACATAGAATAGATTTGTGGCTATTTAGTAGTTTCTATTAGGTTTCACATTTAAAATATCCGAGCTGTAAACATGCTCAATTAGTTGCAAATAATTTTCTTTTGAAAATGTAGTCAAAGGAACAAGCATGAACCATAGATTACTTATTCAACCCACTACACTATAAAATAGTATGGGCATACCGACTAGTAAAGAACCTAACTGAATCTATAATCTGAAGTCCATGTAAATATAATAGTGTACACAAACTCTATCTCTATTAGTAATCAACCCATAAACATATCAAAATATGAAAAGACCTCTATACCATTATCCAATGACACATATACTTTGTTAGGAGTCCCACTAGTTGGTCAATGTTTTAGATGGCATCAACTATAACATACAAAAGTGCACCAACAACACTCATATAATAGATGTGGTTTATATCCTTTATATAATTTATTGTTTGGGAACATATACATTAATTTAAACAATTATAAATTCAACTTCTAATAAACAACTTGCATAATTTTTCTATTTTTACTAATTCTTTCTCTTATGATCTACATGCGAAGAAAACTTGGCTTCAAGGATAAGCTTAAGAAACCCCCCTGGGTAAAGGTGTAAAATTCTGGCAAATCTTTCATTATTTTGGGGGAAAATTATTTTTGGGCAATTTTTATTTTTAATAAGGAAAAAATATTAAATTTCATTGGTGAATTTTTCTCAGTTGCATAAGAATTATATGATAATTATTAGCGAATATTTTTCTCTTGTGTGAATTTTTTAAAAAAACTTAAGGCAAATATTTCATTATTTTTTGGGGGAAATAATAATTACATTGGCAATTTTTTTCATATTGCATAAAAAGTATAGAAAAATTAAGGCGAATCTTTCATTAATTTTGGTGGAAAATAATAATTACATTGGAGAATATTTTTCAATCACATAAAAATTGTAGAATAATTAAGGCAAATCTTCCATTACTTAGTGGAAAAAAAAACTAATATAGCAAACACATCACATCTTAGTTGTAAGTGTCCTACATATCTATATGAAATCTTATAGAAAGCAGTATTTTCGCACATATGAAATCTTGATCGAAGATTCTCTACTATCCTTTTGGCATAAAATAGTTCTGTTAGAGGAAGAAAAATACAAACAATAGCATAGATTTAATATTCAATGAGAAGCTACAAATATTAATATGTGTTGAGCTCTGTGAGTCATATATAGGTGTCAAGACTTATGGAATGAAAGCATGCTTTTGGTATATTTTATATCAGGTTTAATGGTGGGAAAATGGTGAATGATAGATCAAGAGGAAAACTACCAATTCCCTCATATAGAGATGAGAGTCTCACTATTGATTACAATTCAAGCACTTTTCACCATGTTACATTAGAAAGAGGAGAGGATAATTCACTAGATTCAATCTATCCACATGAAAATGGCAGATTGAATTTTGAATGAATTGGGAATGCTAAGTTGATCCCCTCTTTCTTGTTTGATTTGGAAAGGAAATTGGTTAGATTATGTAGTGCAAAAGTGACAAAGAATTGATTATAACTTGAGATCAGAATATGGGAAGAATCTCTACACTTGGATCTGGCAGTAAAATGTTGAGATGAAGTCACCTTGCGAATTTGAGGTTAAGTTGCTCGGACCATGGCGGGAACATACACGGTCCTCCGAAAAATCTGCGAAATGAAAAGGGTTTTCCCACCTTTGCAAATGAAGCCGGAATCTAAAAGTATAGCTATGCACCTACAACCTATACATAGAAATGAGAGGAAAATGGGTTGGGATTGGGGGTTTGCCTTTAGGTCAAACCGCAATTTTGGAATTAACCAAGTAATGAAAGAAAGTACTTAAAAGTAGATGTAAATAAAAGACTGAATTATAAATCACCTCAAGGGAGGTTGTAGTAGAAATGTTGATAGAGATTCTTGTTTGGAATTGAATGTTGGAATCAATCTCTTGTTCAATGGTTGAATTCTTGACTTGAATGCAACACCTAGCCTTGAAGGGAGACTTGAGAATGTTCAATGCTGGAAAAGAATGCTGGAATTCTTGAATGCTCTTGAATGTCTGATCACTTGTGAAGTTCCCACTGATCCAACTTATCAGATTTTCACTTATGTAAATGAGAGGACAAATTCCTCTTAAATACATGTTGGTGGATGTGATTTTAATCATGGGCCCACATTAGGGGAATTTCCCACTTGAGGCACAACCAATAATGCAACCCTAGGAAGGGTCCTACCCCAAAATAGGGTAGGGATAGGGGTACCATGCCCCTGTCTGAGGAGGACAAGGGAACTATGTACCTATCCAAGGGGGGATAGTGGTGCCACACCCTTGTCCTACCCCTTTCTCGAGGGTAGAGTGTGGACAGGGTGATGTAGAGGCCAAGAAAGAAGCTTTTTTCCACAAGTTGAGCAATCTCTGGTCTCCGATCAGGTTAAAGGATTTGAATTTGCATGCATGAGGACCCTTATGCAGTAAAAAATTTCTAGGGTCACAAATTTATGACACTACATTTAGCCCCCACTTTAGCGGGAGTATAAGCATAAGCCAATACTGTCGATAAAGTACAAGGAAACAAGATTGAAAGACTTTTACCACGTTAAGGAGGAAAGATGCACCAATCCCCTAGTGGACTTAGGATCTTATGACTTCAATTGAAAAAGTAAAAGGGAAGATCAAGAAGGGGAGAACTATGACTGGAAGTAGAAAATTTCCCTTCACTATGAGTCATGAAAGCAAGGATACTAAAGATTATAAAGCAAAACAAGGTTCACTAAGTAATTCTAAGTATCACAAGAAGGGAAATATGAGAGGAGTGTATGTCCCCATGTTAAAGTTATCACATGAACCAAATCAAGAGCAATTGTTTTAAGGTAGGATACACCCAGAGAAGAGAGAAGGATAAAGCACGTTATCACAAGTATTTAGCCCCCAATCAAGGTATAAACACAAGGATAATGAACACAAAACATGAGGTGGTATCCCTTTCCTTGGGTTCAGCATGTTGTATGATAACTCATGTATATCATGTATGTATATGCATATAAAAATCTTCATTCCCCAAAGAAGGACACTACCTTAGAAGAAACAGAAGAGAGGATGTCTTATGAGTCAACATGAAAGAGACCAAGAAAAGATCTCAATGCTTTACATTGTCCCCAAGTAGACATTAAGGGAACAGTAGAAGAACAAGGATACACATAGAAGAATGGCCACAAAAGAGAAAGAAAGGAGAGAGAGAGAAGATCTACAATGTTAATATTGCTAATCTAGCACCACATCCGCCTCCCGATCTTGCTGATCACTATTTTGGGAAGGTGAGAAACATGCCAGAGGAGCGATATCAAGAACAACAGATGGAGCTATCAAAAGATACAAACAAGGACTATGCTCATGTTGTAAGTCACTTTGTTCGATTCTAGGAGCTATGATTAGGGTTTGTGAAAACTCATCCGATAAATGCTTGTCCACATAAACATACTCATGCTCACTGTCAGAAACATTATAAGTTGTATTGCCATTATTTATAACCTTTTCACCTATTTCTTCATCAAATTTTAGAGAAATAGGAGCAAGAACACAAATAGGAGTAAAACCATCACATGTTTTATGCAACTTATGATTTGCAGATGTAGGTTTAATATTTTTCTTAGGAGAAAAGGGAATCATGTCAACTATGGGAGTCTAAGGAGATTGACTATTTTGAGGGATAGCGTCACGAGCTCAAACATGACATCTTGATCGGCATTCTCTTGCACAATGATTCTATCAAGTCTTGGTGGAAGGATGAGAAGGAGGAAGAACACTTGAAAAAGTAGGAGTATTTCTCTCCTTGATAGTGGAAGGTTTAGGTTGAGGTCTTTTTCGTTGAACAATAGGAAAAGCGGGCCTCTTCTCTTGATAAGAGGAAGGAGGTGGAATTTCACCATAGAAAGGAGAAATATTAGGTGTAGGAAGGAGACCAGGTCCATCATGAGGAGGAGGTATAGGTCTAACCTTAGGAAGAATATTGTTGTTCTCATTAAGAGAAGGTAAAGTCACATACATAGGAGTAGGTGGACAATTTTCCTTAGGAGGGAGATTAGTTCTATCTGAGAGGGGAAGATCCTCATCTTGAAGAATAATAAGAATGTCAAGTGTTGGTGATATAGGTTGACTTAAGGATAAGATCTTATCATTCTTCCATTTTTTATAAGATTGAAAAAGAGCATCGCTCCTTGATAAAAGAGATTGAAATGTTTTAGGCCAAAAGAGATCAATACGAACACCAGGACTTCTTCTGGATGGATGAAATAATATATGGTTCATGGTTATGATTTCTCCATTGTGAGGAAATTTAAGACACTTTTGGATTGGAGAAGTAATACCATTCCTAGAAGATAGTGAAGGATAGTCCAACTTCACATAGAATTGCTCAGAATGTATGATAACAAAGTCAACATGCAAGGATTTAGTATGAACCTCAATAGGAAGAGTGATAGAACAAATTGTAGGACAAGAGAAGCCATAAAATAACTTCACAACCACATTAGAAGTATCATATATTAGTTTATGAAATCGTAAAGTGAAAAGATATGATTCAGTTATGACATTAACCATGCAAGAGGGATCAATTAGGGCACCACAGCAAGGGATATCCTTAACCTTCATAACTATTTATAAATGGCCATCGAGTGTTCTAATGGTCTTGCTAGGGTCAAATTTCATAGAATAATGCTTAGGCGTATCCCGTGTTTCTACCATATTAACAAAGTTTGGAGCCATAGAGGTGAATTCTTCAGAAAAGAGAGAATTAGGCACAATCTCAATAACGTTAGAGGTAAGAGACAACAAGGGATCAGTGAAAATCTTAAGATTTTGATTAGGAGGAGATACTAATTTATTCCCTTTATCATTCACACCCACCACATATATAGTATTATTATCAATCAAGTCTTGAATCTTATTTTTCAATGCAAAACATTTTTCAGTATCATGACCAGGTTGACGATGAAATTGGCAGAAGGAATTTTTATCAAAATAAGGAGATGCAAGTTTGGAATGATCAATTTGTTTTATAGGAGGAAGTTTGATAACATTTGTGTGCAACAACTAAGACATAATACTATGCAAAGATTCATTCAAAAGAGTAAACTGACTTTCTCTTTGGAAAAATTTAGAAATAGAAGACACACATGTTGTAGCATTCATATGGTTGTTGTTAATTGGATCATTGAACTTGATGAAGCTTTTTGTTGGTTTAAACTTCACAAATGGTTCTTGAAAACTCTACCCCTTATCACTTGGAGCCATAGGAGTGGATTGATCCATTTGACTCATAGTCAGTTCATAATTGTGGAGTGTTGCGCACAACTACAGAAACGAAGTAAACTCAGACAAAAGAAGCTTTTACCTAATATATTTTTGTAAATTAGAAATGGAACTTCTTTTAATATAATTATCAGGTACATGAAATCATTTTCCTAATTATTGAAAAGAAATGATGGAATAAGAAGGCAAAGAGAAATACCATTGTAAAGCCTTATCTCTTAGTGTTCTTGTAAACAATTTTGCAAGCAATATTTTATCATAAGCAAAATTAGTACACAAGGTATGGAATGTTTTGACATGCATAACAAGATCACCTTTTCCATTATAGAGTTCTAATTGAGGGATCTCCATATGTTTAGGTGGCATGTCTTTAACAATATCAAGAGAAAGTGGGCTCGCAATATCAAAGGTGGGCACACTAAACTTCATTTGACTCATGGAAGCCATTTTTTGTTGTATGGAAGACACAGTTTGGGCAAGATTGTTGATTGTCATTTTGGTAAAAGAATTGATGTTAGATAGAGGTGATTGAGAAGGTGGTGTGATGTTATTGAAAAAAGGCATGGACTAAGAATAAGGTGGTGGGACATTATGATAAGTAGGCATAGGTGATGATTGGGTAAGAAAAGGGACACCTAAAGGAGGAATAAAGTTGTTGAATGAATTTCCCCCTTGTGTCACATTGATTGGTTGAAGAATAGTAGGAATATTCATGGAAGTCATAGGTAATGATGGAGGATTAAATGAAGAAGAGGGATTGCCCCCATGACCTATGGTTGTAGGAATGATAGTATGAGTTGAAGTAGCCATGATGTTAGATATGAAACTACGAATACTAGTCATAGGAGTAGTCAAAGGAATATGAGAATTAACTTTTATTGAAGATTGTGAGTAACCTAGGGTTTAGGCCCAAATCTTGATAGAAATAACATTAGAATCAACATATGTGCAAATCAAAGAAATATATCAATTTCATTCTTATCAGTTTGAAGCATGTGCTTAAGACCTTCAATTAATGGAAGAGCTTCACTATTACGATATTCTTGGGACATCCATTGTTGAAAGCTATCAAATTGGTTGTCCAATGTAGAAAGTTGATCTAAAGAAACCCTAGTTAAAGATTCTTCTTCATCATGGGATCCATCTATGGGATGAATAGGCACATGATTAGGATGGGAAGAATTAGCAGGATCCTCATTAAAGAAGTCACCCAAATTAGGCTCCATTTACTCAATAATTAAACCTTGGGAAACCTTAATTCTAATGCTTCATCTAGCGGGGATATGATAGGTAGGACTAATAGTGGTAAAATTCATGCACTAGAGGGAAAATTAAAATTTTGAATTGTAGAACAAAGCCTACAAAATTGAGTAATGCAAAATTCAAGAAAATAATGATTACACAATTTGAACTTTATTGGGAGAAGGGGATGACACAATTTCCAAAAATGAAAGGAAATGAGAATTTCAAAATTAGGGCCAAGGGAATACCACTTAATCTTAAAATTAGAATTTTCAAGATAGGGAATATAAATTGAGATTGAAATATGGGATGAAGTTGTGCACATGGATCTGGCAATAAAATGTCGAGACAAAGTCACCCTACGAATTTGAGGAAAAGTTGTCTAGACCATGGTTGGAACATACACGATCCTCGAAAAAATCCATGAAACAAAAAGGGTTTTTTCCTTATGCAAATGAAGCTCGAATCCGAAAGCACAGCTACGCGCCTACAACCTACACACAAATAAGAGGAAAATGGGTTGGGATTGGGGGTTTTTCTTTAGGTCAAACTCTAGTTTTGGAATTAACCAAGTAATGAAAGAAGTACTTGCAAGTACATGTAAATGAAAGAATAAATTATAGGTCACCCCAAGGGAGGTTGTAGTATTAATGTTGATAGAAATGCTTGTGTGGAATTGAATATTGGAATAAATCTCCTCTTCAATGGTTGAATTCTTTACTTGAATGCAACACCTAGCCTTGATGGGAGACTTGAGAATGCTCCATGCTGGAAAAGAATGTTGGAATGCTTGAATACTCTTGAATGCTTGATTGCTTGTGAATTTCCCACTGATCAACCTTATCGGATTTTCACTTATGAAAATCAGAGGATGAATGCCCCTAAAATACATGTTGGTGAATTTGAATTTCATCATGAGCTGACATCTGGGAGTTTCCCGCCCAAGGCACAACCAACAATGCAATCCTAGGAAGGGTCCTGCCCCAAAATAAGGCAAAGACAGGGGTGCCATGCCCCTATCCTAGGAGGATAAGGGTGCTATGCCCCTGTCGAAGGGGGGACATTGGCAAAACTCCCCTATCCTACCCCTTTCTGCAAGGAAAAGTGTGGATAGGGTGATGTACAAGCCAAGAAAGAAGCTATTTTTTCAAGTAGAGCAATCTCCAGTCTTCGATCAGGCTAAAGAATTGGAATTCGCATGTGTGAGAATACTAATGCATTAAAAAAATTCTAGGGTCACAATTTTAGGACACTACATCGGGAAATGGTAAAAAATTACATCTCACACATATTAATATAGTATGTGGAATAATCCAAAGTATAGACTTGACAGTCAGTTGCCGCCACTTTGCAAATCAAGAAATATAGTCATTATTCGCATACTGCATTTCAGAATGTATAAGATAGAAGTTATAGTATATGCATTCTATATAGAAGATAGACATATTTGTAGAGATAAGTTTTTAGGAAGTGTTGTTACCCTACTTGTAGAGGTTTTAAAATGAAGTGCATAAAAGGTGTAGCTAAAATCTGACATAAGGAGATATGGCTAAAGGTTTACAAACACAAATGTCATGAAGTAAAGGAGATTGATGACTTACCTTGCAACAAGAGATATTTTAAAATAATTAAAGGTAACTAGAGGGATTTTAAAATAGCCAAAGGTAACCAAAGGGTTTTTAAAAGGCTTGAGTACAACTATAGGCTTCAACTACAATTGCAAATAATTTTGATATCTCTACCAAGCGCAATTTCTCTCTTATATTGGGTAGAATACATAGAGAAAGTTGGGTGAAGAAATGAGAGATGAAGTTTTGGAGTCAAGCATCCCTACTTGATCAAAACTATCAAAGTTATCCCCTACTAGGAAATGCAATGAGAATCTTGTATGCTGGTATCCTCTGCATCAGTAACCACAATGTGTGATAGTGGCATGGTTCATAAGGTATTTGGCATTCATGGAAGCTTTCTATGTCTGAGCACCAAAGCTTTCATGTACACTGGCCTCGCGGTTTTATGATATCTTATACATGCAATACATGTTACACATTCTTGTAAATAGTCGATAGCTTGTTGCATTCCTTATGATTATAAAAGGAATACCAAGGTTGTAAACAAGGATTCTAAAATTTTCTTCTCCAGGGAGAGTAGAAACTGATAAATTTATAAGGCACTAAGAGGGGGGGATGAATTAGTTGAAGTAAAAACAATACAAATATGATTATCAATTTCACCAACTTAAAACTCAATAGGCATATGAGAAATAACACCAAGTATGCAATCACCACATAAAGCATAAACCACATGACATGAGAGTTTATACGTGGAAAACCCAAATGGGAAAAACCACGATGGGAGTTAGTACCCATAAAGATCCACTATCTGCAGTATAGAGATCTAATCGATTAAGGTATACAACACTCGGTTAGGGGCACAACCTATTAGAAGTGTCAAAGCCTAGTTAAGATATTCACAATAAGGCCTGTTAGGACCAAACCTATTAGGAGCTACCCAAGTTACTGGGATTTGCAAACATAAGTTATTGTGTCACCTGGTTAGAGAATTTAATGATCAAACCTGTTAGGATCCAACTTCACCCTATTAGGAGTAACCTTATAAGAGCATTTTCTTTCTCTAATTGTTAGGGAGACAACAAGTACAAATGATCTCAATATAACACCTTTATTGTTTGATAAGATCTGCTTCAAAACATTACAACATCAGATATACTTCATCTCTAAACTCCGCTTATCACCACACTATCAAAAATAGGAAATTCGCTAATGATGTCTTACACATTCGAGCTCATACTCATATATCCTTTCATACCTCATCACACATCTTCAAAACATTATTAGGTCAGCTAGAACCTTGTTACAATTCCCTAGGTTCAATGCATCTAGACAATCTTGCATTGTACACCTTAGTTATGTCGGCCACCGACATAACAAATCCAATTATGTGTTGCTTTACCAATCTGAGTGATTTTCATCACTACCGGTTAAATCTCAGTCAAAATACCTTCTTTGTCAATCAGATCTCGTTCATCTAATCAAATTTGCACATGCGGTCACATATATAACTTCGTCTACTAGCCTTCATTACTGCTATAAAATTGTATCATCTCATTCTTCATAGATTTCGTGTACCGGTTGTTGGAATAAAATATTGTCTTTCTTTTACCGATTAATGTCCTGATTACCAGTTCTAATAAAACTATCTCTGCTTATTGGTTAAGCCTTGTCGGTTGACCTGTAGGACTTAAATAGTTGTTAAAAACATAGTTTCTATCAATGACAACTTACAACACAGTCAACATACAAAATTCTAATCAAACATGTGCCGGTTGCATCAAGCAAAAAAACAATTACCGGTTTAGGTCAAATGATCAAATGCCAACAATCTTCCCCTTTGGCATTGATGGAAACACCTAAAAAAAAAAATTGTCAACTAAGTGTGAAAGAAAAAAATTGACTAAATGACATGTACTCCCCCTTAGCAATTACTCTTATTACTCCCCCTTTACATTACATACAAAATTTTGACTGACTCTTAACTATTACTCCCCTTTGACAACAATGCCAAATAAAGAAGTAAAATACATGAAAGATATATACATTTTACATCAAAATTTGCATTAGAGCATATATATATATAAGAGTCATTAGGTATTTACATAGAAATTTTAGAGAAAGTGTCATTGAAATGAAACTTCAACTGTTTGAGATCATTATCCCATGTCTCTAACAGTGTGCCAGTAAACTCAACATGTGTCTTTATCTACCTAGATAATTCCTCCATTGCATCAATTGTGCTCATCTCAAGTTTAGCCAAAATAGCCTCTGACTCCTTGTATGCTCATTGTCAGATTTCAATGGTAGGAATCAGTTGAGTCTGGATCTTCTTCAATTATCTAACCCGTTTGATCTGCTCATGTTCATACATCTCAAGTTTGTGGTGTAAGTCTACAATGATTCTACCAAAAAGAATAGCCGAGTCATTCAGGGGTCTAAAATTTTCACTTAAGATTACAATTTCTTTCTCAGCATCTTCCCCTTTCTCCTTCAAGTCAGCACAAAACATTGAAAACTTTAAAACAATATCCAAAATCTTTCCACCGATTTCTAGTGCATTCTTCAATAGGTCTTTATTAACCATGAGTGCTACCTTACCTTTATCTATCTTAGACATCAGGAGCTCTATCCTTTTCTTCTTGTAGTCCTTTTCAATTGATATATATGTTGCATCTTCAAAAGTCTAGAGTTGATCTCCGGCATCGGTAACCAACTATCCAAGTTTGTTAATGGGAGTGACAAAACTTTTAGTATTAGTCTCTGGTAGGAGACTAGACAAAATATCAATTGTTGTCTTGATTATCTCTGCCTGTTGTTCCTTCATTCTCTTCTTTTAAGCTCTAGATTATAGTTCTGTTGCAACCTCCATCAATTGAGAAGAAATCAGATTGTCCATATCAATAGGTCCTTTAATTCTCACCGAGTCATCATCATCATCGTCATCAATTATTTTCTTCTCCTTTGTCTCCTTTTTCTCTGCCTTGTCTTTCTCTATTTTCTAATTCTCAGTCTTATCTTCTTCTGTCTTTTATTCCTCAGTGGTGTCCTTGACCAGTGGTGGTTGTGTCTCCACATTTTATTCATTCACCAGTACTTCCTCATTAGTCTTTTCATCAATCTTTTCCTTTTGACTATCATCAACATTTTCACTTACCGATGGAATTTGACTATTAGTAGGTTGTGTGTTCACTAGCGGCTCATCAGATCTGTTTTCTTCATTTTTGTTCTCCACTTGTTCCTCTTCTTTTTCATGTTGTTCATGTTGGCATTATGGATGAATTGATTATTTTTTGCATTGATGTTTTGTCATTGATGTCCACACTATTTGTTGGACACTTCCAGCATGTTTGGATCAGTGAAGTATGTTTGATTTCATGTTTTATATGCTCCATGATCATTTTTTGGTCAGTTGGTATTGGTTAGGTAATCGGAGGCTATCATACACTCTGGTAAACCCTTATTGACATTGGTTTAAGGCTTTACCGATAGAGATTTCATTGAGGAATTGTGACAAGATGCATAATTGGTTTTAGTGCAACTTCTTCATGGATTTAAAGATGTTGAAGATGTTCTTTGATCATGCTTCAACTGCTTGAAGATATTTCTTTAGCATGGTGGACCCAGAATAGGTCCGGTACCTATCTAGGTTATGGACCAGTATCATGATAACGTGTACTCTACACATTACTGAGATGTTTGGAGATGATTTATGGATTTTTTATTGTTGTCTTAGTGTTAAGCCGACATGTCATATCATTGTAATATGGAATTACGTAATGATCTTATTATAATATCTTTTAGGTGGTCGACCTAATTGGTTTAGGCCTTAGGATTTGTATAAATAAGAGGTAGAAACTCTTTGTAGAGTATCATGGTTATTGAAAAGGTCATGCTCAAGGAGTGTAATGTATGAATATTGTAATATCATTGAGGCAGAAGAGTTGGTCGATCATTGGTAATTGAATTTTATTCAAAAGAGGATTTAGTCCTCCGACATTAAGCTTAATCGGGATTGTAATCAGGCATGGTAGATGTTATTTCTGGTAGTTCACTCTATTGGATTGTAGTCCATTTATCCTGAGATGGTTGTAGCCTCTCTGTAGTAAGTGAGACTCTTTTGTAATGAGTAGTATGCTCTAGGTAGTGTGCCTTCCTGCATGTCTAGGCCCCTCATTGTATCACATGCTTTCTGATGAAGTATCATCTGAATGTGGGTAGGCTTCCCATCGTGGTTTTTCCCTTTTAGGGATTTCCACATACAAATAATGGTGTTATGTCATATGGTTTCTTTGCATTGATTATATGGTTAATTGTTAAGTTGTATTATTTACCGGTATATATTCGTACCGACATTTGTATGTGCTTTACCGATACTTGATTTGTTTTAAGGTTGTATTGTGAATTAAAAGTTAAAATCTGTTAATAATAGATTCATCCCCCCCTACTCCTACTTGTTCACCGATTATCCTAACAATTGGTATAAGATATTTGGTCCTCTTTTGTAGAAGCTTAACTGTTGGAGGTAGATCTTATTGTAGCTAACACTTCTAATCCACCGACAACTATTTTCAGAAGAGAAATCCATAACCTTGATGGAACAAATTATGGGATATGGAAAATTCAAACGGAGACTCATCTTTGATGTCTTGGCAAGGATATTTGGGAGATCATTGAGAAAGGATACACACCTTATGACCCGACATCTGGAAATCATGCTCCTGCAGACTTGAATAAGAATATTAAAAATGATTGTAGAGCTAGAGAAGCCCTCTTGTGTGCACTTATTGATTAGCAGATCATGGGATTGACTGATAAAATCATTAGCTAAAGTTATGTGGGAAAAATTGCATACTCTAAATGAAGGTGATCCTAATATCAAAATTGCTAAACTTGATGGTTATTGAGTAAGATATGAAAACTTGAAAATGGAAGATAACGAAAGAATTGTTGTATTTATGGAAAGAGTAAATGAGATTATTATGGGAATTCAATGTTGAGGAGGATTTGTAAGTGAAGATGAAATAGTTTCCAAAGTCTTGAGAGCACTTCCACTAGCTTACAAGATGAAGGCAACTACAATTAATGAGTTAAGAACAATTGCAAACACTTCAGTTAACAAAAACATTTTGATTGGGAAATTATCTTCTTTTGAGCTTGAATAATTTGGATCTTTTGGAGCTGTAAATTCTAAACCCGCTTTTCATGTATCATCATCATCATCATCTACTGACAAAAGTGATACGAAACCCCTATATGAAAAAGAATTGGAAGATATGAGGAAATAAGATGAAGACCTTGAGAAACTTGAAGCTTTATTTTCTAGAAAGGTACCTAAAGGACCAACTAGAAGTAAGTATGAAGGAATAGAACCTTTTAAATGTTTTGTATGTAATAAGATTGGTCATTTTGCATCTAAATGTCATGAAAGGAATGCAAGGTTTGAGGAAAGAGTTAAGAAATCTTGTAAGTCAACTCAAAATAGATATAGATGAAAGAAAAATAAACAATGCTACATAGCAGATGAGAAAGGAGTAATTGATGACTGTAAAGATCAACCAATAGAAGACTCTACTAGTGGATCCAGAAATGGAAAAGAATGGTTATTCTATGCTTTGAAGGAAGATGATCTAGAATTAGATAGAAAAAATGAAAGAAAAGGCCCTGGCAAAAAAAGTTGAAGATAAGGATGAGTCAATAACTGATAGTGGATGCTCACATCATATGACTAGAGATAAAGGGGAATTTCTATCCCCACAAGAATACAATGGTGGTCAAGTTAGATTTTGAGATGCAAGGCATGTATGATCAAAGGTAGAGGTATTATTTCTTTGGATGGAAAGCATAACACTGATAATGTCTATTATGTAAAAGGTTTAAAGAATAATCTTTTGAGTGTTGGTCAATTGTTTGATAAGGGTTTTCAACTTCAGTTTAAAGATAGAAAATGCAAAATCATTAACAAGACTAGTTTGGAGATTGCAATCGGTATTCAGATAGGAAGTAATATCTTTCACTTGAACACTGGTAATAAGACATGCTTGATTGCTCATATTGATGAGAATTTGCTATGGCATAAGAGGTTGTGCCATGTTATTTTTGATGGTATTGTTAAGATCAGTTCAACTAATGTAGTTAGAGATATCACTAAGATTATGAAGCCTCATAATCCAGTATGTAAGGAATGTCAATTGGGTAAGAAAGTTAGAAGTTATTTTAAGAGCACACATGATAAACCTAATGATGTACTTGATTTGATTCATATTGAGTTATGTGGTCCCATGAGGACTAGAAGCTTTCAAGGTGATAGTTATTTCATGCTGATTATTGATGACTATTCTAGAATGATGTGGGCAACTTTTCTAAGGGAGAAATCTGAAGCTTTTGAGAAATTCAAGATCTTTAAAGTGAAGGTTGAAACTGAAACTGGATTTTAAATCAAATGTCTAAGATCAGATCATGGAGGTGAGTTCACTTCTCATGAATTTAGCACTTTTTGTGAGACAAATGGAATCAGTAGACAGCTATCTGCACCTAGAACTCCTATGCAAAATAGAGTAGAGGAAAGAAAGAACATTATCGGATGTAGCAAGATCTATGATGATGGAAGCCAAATTACCTCATATCTACTAGAGAGAAGCAGTGAGTACAACAGTCTAAACATTCACCCAAATTCACATCAAAGGGGAAACCCGTAAGACCCCTGATGAACTATGGTTTGATCATACACCTACTATTAAATATTTTTGAATTTTTGGAAGTAAATGCTAAATCAAAAGAGATGATTCAATTGGAAAGTTTGATCCCAGATGTGATGAAGGGATATTTCTCAAGGTTATTCAATTCAGAGAAAAGCATATAGATGTTATAACAAAAGATTGGAAAAAAATGTTGAGAGTGATAATATGAAAGTGGATGAATAGTACATAAATCATTCTATATCATATGATAGGGAATCAGCAGTAGAAATGATCAATACTAAACCGACAATGCCTCAACCGGTACAGGAAGCCGAGATAGTTACACCAACACAACCAAAAAATTGAACTGTGACTGATGATCAGAGCACTAAACCTAAAGTTCAAAAGACAACAAGGTATGTAATATTAAATCATTCTGAATATTAAATCATTGGAGATAGGAACACAGGAGTTATGTCTAGAAGAAAACTAGCGAATGAAGAGGTATGTCTTATTTCTCAAGTTGAACTAGCAACTATTATTGAAGCTTGTAAAGATAAACATTGGTTAAAAGCTATGGAAGATGAATTAGATCAGATAGAGAAGAATGAAACTTGGGCTTTAGTTCCCCGCCCTAAAAATAAGAATGTTATTGGAACTAAATGGGTTTTTAGGAATAAACTAAATGGGGATGGTCAAGTTGTAAGAAATGAGGCTAGATTGGTTTGTAAAGGATATTCTCAAATGGAAGGAATTGATTATGCTAGGATATTTGCACCTGTAGCTAGAATTGAAGTTGTTAGAATATTTCTTGCCTATGTAGCTTACAAGAACTATAAGGTTTATCAAATGGATGTTAAATGTGCATTTTTGAATGGCAAGCTTGAGGAAGAAGTTTACATTGAGAAACCAGATGGATTTTTATTGACAGATGATAAATATATGGTTTGCAAATTAAAGAAAGCATTATATGGATTGAAACAGTCTCCTAGAGCTTGGCATGCAAGGTTGGATAAATATGTTTTGAATCTTGGTTTTACTAAAGGCATTGCTGATAGTAATTTATATTATAAGATCAATGATAATGATATTTTTATTATTGAAGTATTTGTTGATGATATCATTTTTGGAGGAGAAGACAAATTGTGCATGGAAATTTCTAACAACATGAAGAATAAATTTGAAATGTCCATGAGTGGTGAGATGATTTTTTTCTTAGGTTTGCAGATTACTCAAACTAATAAAGGCATTTTTATCTATCAAACGAAGTATCCGAGGGAGTTGCTGAAGAAGTTTGGTATGGAAAATTCCAAACCGGTAAGTACTCCTATGGTGACAAGTGAGAAATTCTCTATCAAGGATACTTCTACATCAGTAAATCTGACAAGGTATAAGTCTATGATTGGTGATCTATTATATCTAACTCAGATTAGAACTGATATTATCAATGCAGTAAGTATTGTTCCAAGATATCAAAGTAATCCTAAAGAAAATCATGAATGTGTAGTAAAGAGGATAATCTGGTATTTGAAAGGAACAACAGAATATGGTTTATGGTATTATAAAAATAATGATTTCACTTTATGTGCATATACTGACTCAAATTGGGCGAGAGATACTGATGACAAGAAGGGCACTTCTACTGGAGATTTATTTCTTGGAAATAAATTTGTTTCATTGATCAACAAAAAATAGTCATGCATTTCTTTATCCACTGCAGACGCTGAGCATGCTACAGTAGCAACTAGTTGCACTCAATTCTTGTGGATGAAGCAAATGTTGAAGGATATTAGGGTAAGTTGTAGTGAGCTAGTAGTTATCTAATATGATAAATCTACAACTATTGACATGTCTAAGAATCTGGTATTTCACTCTAAGACTAAGCATATTTCAATAAAGTTTAACTTTTTGAAGGACAAGGTAGAAGCAAATTAAGTCAAATTGATTTATGTTAACACTAAAGAATAGATTACAGATATATTCACTAAACCACTGTCTAAGGAATCATTTGAATATTTGAGAGATAGGTTAGGGGTTTTTGCCCCTCTGAAAGAGACTTGATTGTTGAAGTTTCTCATCAGTCTGACATGCATTATCAGAGACATTATTCATTCCAGCACTGATGAGTGGTGCTACTACTCAAGGGGAGTAGTCAGCTTTGAGATTCAAAAGTTTACATTCTTGCTTTGATATTTTTGTTATATTTCTGGCATTGATGTCAAAGTGGGAGTGATAGTAATGTGAAAAATCATTCAAAACCTTACAGAGATATCATTCATAGGGGGAGAGCTATTTAGAAGATTTTTGGTTGTCTTCCATAGGGGGAGACTTATTTGGCACTTCTTGGTACTTAGATGTTTTTCACATCTAGTGTTGCCATTAATGCCAAAGGGGGAGATTGTTGGCATTATGGATGAATTGATTATGTGTTGCGTTGATGTTTCTCCATTGATGTCAACATTAGCTATTATGATTGGTTATCGACAGAAATGTTTTAGTTATAGGTAGAAGATCTAGTGTTACCAGCAAAGGGACTATTTGTTGGACACTTCCGACATGTTTAGATTAGTGAAGTATGTTTGATTTCATGTGTTATATGCTCCATGAGAATGTTTTGGTCACTTGGTATTGGTTTGGTAATCAGAGGCTATCATACACTCGGGTAAACCCTTACCGACATTGGTTTAAGGCTTTACCGACATAGTTTTCATTGAGGAGTCATGACAAGATGCATAATTGGTGTTAATGAAACTTATTCATAGGTTTCAAGATGCTAAAGATGTTCTTTGATCGTGCTTCAACAGCTTGAAGACATTTCTTTGGCATGATGGACCTAGAATAGGTTTGATACCTATCTAGGTTATGGACTAGTATCATGTTAACGTATACTCTACATGTTACCAGGATGTGTCGAGATGATTTATAGATTTGTTATTGTTGTTTTGGTCTTAAGCCGACATGGCATATCATTGTAATATGGAATTATGTAATGATCTTATTGTAATATATTTTAGGTGACCGACCTAAGCGGTTTAGGCCTTAGGGTTTGTATAAATAAGAGGTAGAAACTCTTTGTAGACTATCATGGTTATTGAAAATTTCATGGTCAAGGAATGTAATGTGCGAATATTGTAATATCTTTGGCGTAGAGGAGTTGATCGATCATTGATGATCAAGTTGGATTCAAAAGAGGATTTAGTCCTTCGGTATTCAGCTTAACTGGGACTATAATCCGACATGGTAGATTCTATTTCTGGCAGTTCACTCTATTGGATTGTAGTCCATTTATCTTCATATGGTTGTAGCCTCTCTATAGTTAGTGAGACTCTTTTGTAATGAACAGTACACTCTAGGCAGTGCGCCTTCTTGCATGCGCACGCCCCTTAATATATAATATACTTTCTACAAAAGTATTATCTATCTATGGGTAGGCTTTGCACTTTTCCCTTTCTGGGTTTTCCATGTAAAAATCATGGTGTTATTTTGTATGGTTTCTTTGCATTGATTATATGGTTAATTGTTAAGTTGTATTATTTACTGGTATCTTTTCCTACCGACATCTATATGTGCTTTACCGGTACTTGATTTGTTTTCAGGTTGTATTATGGATTAAAAGTTAAAATCTATTAACAACTGATTCACATCCCCCCCTCTTACTTGTTCACCAATTATCCTAACAATTGGTATCAAATATTTGGTCCTCTTTTGCAGAAGCTTAACCACTTAGGGCAGATCGTATGGCAACTAACACTTCTAATCCACTGATAGCTATTTTCAGAAGAGAAATCCCTAAGCTTGATAGAAAAAATTATGAGATATGGAAAATTCGAATCAAGACTCATCATTGAAGTCTTGGCAAGGGTATTTGGGAGATCACTGAGAAAGGATACACACCTTATGATCTGGCATCTGGCAATCTTGCTCCTGCAAACTTGGATAAGAATATTAAAAATGATTGGAGAGCTAGAGAAGCCCTCTTGTGTGCACTTACTGATCAAAAATCATGGGATTGACTGGTAAATCATCAGCTAACATTATGTGGGACAAATTGCAACTCTAAATGAAGGTAATCCTATTGTCAAAATTGCTAAACTTGATGGTTAGAGGGTTAGATATGAAAACTTGAAAATGAAAGATAATGAAAGAATTGTTGTATTTATGGAAATAGTAAATGAGATTGTTATGGGAATTCAATGTTGTGGAGGATTTCTAAGTGAAGATGAAATAGTTTCCAAAGTCTTGAGAGCCCATCCACTGACTTACAAGATGAAGGCAACTACAATTAATGAGTTAAGAACAATGACAAACACTTCAGTGAATAGAGACATTCTGATTGGGAAATTATCTTCTTTTGAGATTGAATAATCTGGATCTTCTGGAGCTGCAAATTTTGAACCCGCTTTTCATGCATCATCATCATCATCTACCAGAAAAAGTGATTGGAAAGCCCTATATGTAGAAGAATTGGAAGACATGAGGAAAGAAAACAAAGTACTTGAGTAACTTGAAGCCTTATTTTCTAGAAGAGTACCTAAAGGACCAACTGGAAGTAAGTATGAAGGAAAAGAACCTTTTAAATGTTTTGCATGTAATCAGATTGCTCATTTTTCATCTAGATGTCCTGAAAGGAATGGAAGCTTTGAGGAAAGAGTTAAGAAATATTTTAAGCCTAACCAAAATAGATATAGATGAAAGAAAAATAAAACAATGCTACATAGTAGATGAGGAAGGAGTAACTGATGACTGTGGAGGTCAACCAGTAGAAGACTCTGCTAGTTGATCCGGAAATGGAAAAGAATGGGTATTCTATGCTAATTAGGAAGATGACTCAGAATCGGATATACGTAATTGATAGTGGATGCTCACATCATATGACTGGAGATAAAAGGGAATTTTGTCCCCATAAGAATACAATGGCAGCCAAGTCAGATTTGGAGATGACAAGGCATGTATGATCAAAGGTAGAGGTATTATTTCTTTGGATGCCAAGCATAATAATAATAATTTATATTATGTAGAGGGTTTAAAGTATAATATTTTGTGTGTTGGTTAATTGGTTGATAAGGGTTTTCAACTTTAGTTTAAAGATAGAAAATGCAAAATCATTAACAAGACTAGTTTGGAGATTGCAATCGATATTCAAACAGGAAGAAATATCTTTCACTTGAAAACTGGTAATAAGACATGGTTGATTACTCATATTGATGAGAGTTGGCTATGGCATAAGAGGTTGTGTCATGTTAATTTTGATTGTATTATTAAGTTAAATTCAACTAAGGTAATTAGAGATATACCTAAGATGATGAAGCCTCATAATCTAGTATGTAAGGAATGCCAATTGGGTAAGCAAGTTAGAAGTTCTTTTCAGAGCACACATGACAAATCTAGTGGTGTACTTTATTTGATTCATCCTGACTGATGTGGTCTAGTAAGGACTAGAAGCTTTCAACGTGATAGGTATTTCATGCCAATTATTGATGACTATTCTAGAATGATGTGGATGACTTTTCTAAGGGAGAAGTCTGAATCTTTTGAGATATTCAAGATCTTTAAAGTAAAAGTAGAAACTAAAATTGGATTGAAAATCAAATGTCTAATATCAGATCATGGAGGCGAGTTCACTTCTAATTAATTTAACAGTTTTTAGGAGACAAATGGAATCAAGAGACAACTATCTGCACCTAGGACTCCTTAGCAAAATGGGGTAGTGGAAAGAAAGAATAGAACCATTTTGGATGCAGCAAGATCGATGATGATGAAGCCAAATTGCCTCATATCTACTGGAGAGAAAAAGTGAGTACAACAATCTACACATTGAATTGAGTTCACATCAAACGTGAAACCAGTAAGACCCCTTATGAACTATGGTTTGGACATACACCCACTATTAAATATCTTAGAAATTTTGGAAGTAAATGCTATATCAAAAGAGATCATTCAATTGGAAAGTTTGATCCTAGATGCAATGAAGGGATATTTCTTGGTTATTCAATTCAGAGCAAAGCATATAGATGTTATAATTAAAGATTGAAAAAAAATGTTGACAGTGTTAATGTGAAAGTGGATGAATTGTACATAAATCATTCTATATCATATGACAGGGAATCGACAGTGGAAATGATCATAACTGAAGTGACAATGCCTCAATTGGTATAGGAAGCTGAGACAGTTACAGCGACACAATAAGAAAATTCAACTGTGACTGATGATCAGAGCAGTGAACCTGAAGTTCAAAAGACACAAAGGTATGTAAAATTAAATCACTCTGAAGATCAAATCATTGGAGATAGGAACAAGGGAGTTATAACTACAAGAAAACTAGCAAATGAAGAGGTATGTCTTATTTATCAAGTTGAACTGGAAACTATTATTGAAGCTTGTAAGGATAAACATTGGTTAAAGGCTATGGAAGATGAATTAGATTAGATAGAGAAGAATGAAACTTGGTCATTAGCTCCCTGCCCTAAAAATAAGAATGTTATTGGAACTAAATGGGTTTTTAGGAATAAACTAAATGAGGATGGTCAACTTGTGAGAAACAAGGCAAGATTGGTTTGTAAAGGAATTCTCAAATGGAAGGAATTGATTATGGTGAGACATTTGCACCTATAGCTAGAATTGAAGCTCTTAGACTATTTCTTGCCTATGTAGCTTACAAGAACTATAAGATTTATTAAATGGATGTTAAATGTGTATTTTTGAATGGTGAGCTTGAGAAAAAGTTTACATTGAGCAACCTGATGGATTTTAACTAACAAATGATAAATATATGGTTTGCAGATTAATGAAAGCTTTATAACAGGCTCCTAAAGCTTGGTATGGAAGGTTGGATAAATACCTTTTGAAGCTTGGTTTTACTAAAGGCAATGTGGATAGTAATTTATATTATAAGATGAATGATAATGATATTCTGATTATTGAAGTATTTGTTGATGATATGATTTTTGGAGGAGAAGATAAATTGTGCATGGAAATTTCTAACAAAATGAAGAATGAATTTGAAATTTCCATGATTGGTGAGATGAAATTTTTCTTAGGTTTGCAAATTACTCAAACTGATAAATGCATTTTTATCTATCAAACTAAGTATCTAATGGAATTGTTGAAGAAGTTTGGTATGGAAAATTCCAAACTAGTAAGTACTCCTATAGTGACAAGTGAGAAAGTATCTATCAAGGATACTTCTACACCAGTAAATCCGATAAGGTATAAGTCTATGATTGGTGGCCTGTTATATCTAGCACAAACTAGACCTGATATTATGAATGTAGTAAGTATTGTTTCAAGATATCAAAGTAATCCTAAAGAAAATCATGAATATGGAGTAAAGAGGATATTTCAGTATTTGCAAGGAACAATAGAATATGGTTTATGGTATTCTAAAAGTGATGAATTTAATTTATGTGCATATACTGGCCCAGAGTGGGCAAGAGATACTGATGATAGGAAGAGCACTTCTAGTGGAGATTTCTTTCTTGGAAAGAAACTGGTTTCATAGATCAACAAAAAATAATCATGCATTTCGTTATCTATTGCAGAAGCTGAGTATGTTGCAACAGCAACTAATTACAATTAAATCTTGTGGATGAAGCAAATGTTGAAGGATAATAGGGTAAGTTGTAGTGCACTGGTAGTTATCTAATATGATAACTCTGTAGCTATTGACATGTCTAAGAATTCAGTATTTAACTCTAAGACCAAAAATATTTCAATAAAGTTTAACTTTCTGAAAGATAAGGTATAAGCAAAGGAAGTCAAATTGGTTTATGTTAACACTAGAGAATAGATTGTAGATATATTCACTAAACCACTATCTAAAGAATCTTTTGAGTATTTGAGAGATAGGTTAGGGGTTTCTGCCCCTCTGGCACAGACTTCACTATTGAATTTTTTCATCAGTCCGACATGCAATTATTAGAGACATTATTCATTCCAGTACTGATGAGTGGTGCTACTACTCAGGAGGAGTAGTCAGCTTGGAGATTCAGAGGTTTGTATTCTTTCTTTGATATTTTTGACAGATTTTTGGCACCATTGTCAAATGAGGAGTGATAGTAATGTGAAAAATCCTTTAGAGCCTTACAGAGGTATCATTCATAGGGGGAGAGCTATTTAGGAGATTGTTGGTTGTCTTCCAAAGGGGGAGACTTGTTTGGCACTTCTTCGTACTTAGATGTTTTTCACATCTAGTGTTGCCATCAATGCCAAAGGGGGAGATTGTTGGCATTATAGATGAATTGATTATTTGTTGGATTTATGTTTTGTCATTGATGTCAACACTAGATGCTATGATTGGTTACCGACAAACAAGTTTTGGGTACTGGTAGACGTTCTAGTGTTACCAACAAAAGAGACTATTTGTTGGACACTTCTGATATGTTTGGGTTAGTGAAGTATGTTTGATTTCTTTTGTTATATGATCCATGAGCATGTTTTGGTCAGTTGGTATTGGTTTGGTAATCAGATGCTATCATATACTCTAGTAAACCCTTACTAGCACGGGTTTAAAGCTTTATTGGTAGAGCTTTCATTGAGGAATCATGACAGGATGCATAATTGTTGTTGGTGCAATTTCTTCATGGGTTTCAGGATTCTGAAGATGTTCTTTGATCATGCTTCAACTACTTGAAGACATTGCTTTGGCATGGTGGACCCAGAATAGGTCTAGTACCTAGCTAGGTTATGGACCAGTATCATGCTAACATGTACTCTACATGTTACCAGGATGTTTCTAGATGATTTATGGATTTCTTATAGCTGGCAAATGCACACTCCAATGAGAAATTGTAGGTGATTGAATGTATTGTCATTGATGGTAACCTTGCAATCATAAGATACCAGCATTGGTAGACTCCACACCAACATATAGATCACCAACATGAAAAAGGAAGATTACCAACACCATGACCGAAAGAAATTTTGTGTAATCATACTTTGTAATTAATTGTAAAATATTTTTGTAAGTCGACATGGAGAATTCTAATATGACTCATATATGTTTGAGATCTTTGTAGATCATTTAGGAAGTGAAGTATGGAAAGAATATAGCAGACCTAATGTGCGAATTATTGGGATAAGGGTTTATGTATATCGTAGAGCTTAAACTGGTACTGAATCTAGCATAGTAGATGTTGATCTGAAGTAGTACATGACATTGGATTTGTATAATCCAATTCTATAAGTCAGTGAGACTTCATTTTGTAACTAAGTAGTGAGCTCTAGGAACTTGGCCTTCCTGCATGTACAGGCCCCCATTGTAAACAATAATATTCCCTTATTGGCCAGTAAGCGAATATTGTGGGTCACAAATCCCACCGAGGTTTTTCCCATAATGGGTTTCCTCGTTAAAAATATTGTGTTAGGGTGTGCCTTTTATGTTGTGGTTTTTGTTGTTATTTATTGCATTAATTTTTGTTTACTGGTACATAGTTCTGAAATGCTTTTCATGTTATAAGTTAAGAAAAATCTTTTACTGGTCAGATACTGATTCACGCCCCCCTCTCAATATCTTTGGGAATCCTAACAATTGGTATCAGAGCTTAGTCCTCTATTTTCAAAAGCCTAACAGCTTGAGGAAGATCTTGACATCGGTAGAGATGGAAAACTTGAGAAAGCAATGGAAACAACTCTTTCAGACTATTATGCAGAAAAAGTGAAGAATATCAAACTTGAAGATGATCTGAAGGCTGCACAGGATATCATTTAAGGACTTCAAGAAAATTTCCCTGTTTCAAAGAACAAAAGAAGAGAACTTTGTAAAAAGATGTAAAATGATGAAGATGATCTGGTAAACAAGCTGACACAAGAAATCGGTACAACAAAGAATGAGATGCAAGATATGACTATGAGATTTTGCAAAGAAATTGAAGATAGAAAGAAGAATGAAGATGACTTGATTATAAGAATCAATGATGCTACAAATGAAAATCTAAGACTCAGTCTTAAGAATGATATGCTAAAGATAGATCTAATTCACTTAGAACATGATAAAACTAAACGCATGAGATAAAAGGATTTCTTGGAAAATGATTTGGCTATTGCAAATCAACACAAGGAGAAATTCCAGAAAAGTTCAGAGGAACTTGATGACATGCTAAAAAATCAGAAACCTAAGGGTGATACAAATGGCCTTGGCTTTGAAATTGGTGAAAGCTCTGGTACTGTGAACAAACATGATCATAGAAAATCGGTAAGACAACCTAATGCTTACAAATTTAATGGGAAATGCTTTAATTGTAACAACTTTGGTCATAGAGAAAATTGGTGTCGATCTAGAAACTATCAGAACACTAATACACCCACTAGTCAATGTTCAAAATGCAACAAAGTTGGTCATAATTCAAAAAATTGCAGAATGAATGTAAAATGTTATGTTTCTGCAAGATTTGGACACTTATCTAATCAATGGAGAACAAATACCGACATAGGATATGGGAAAGCTATTCATAAAAACAATGTGACTTGTTATGCTTGTAATAAGATTGGACATATTGCTCAATTTTGTAGAAGTAAGGCATCACCGAAAAATAACAAAGGACCCAACTTCAAAGGTAAAGAAAAAGTTGAAGAGGTAAAGCAAGAATTCTCAAAACAATGGATTAGAAAGTCATATCGGAATGTTGATGGGAATACTCCTCCATCGGCAGAACAAGGTAACACTCCATCGACAGGAGACTCTTCATCTAACTGAAGGAAAACCATTTTGGGGTTTGGCAACAAATTGGAAAACATGCTAATATACCCTCGATTGATGTTGAGAAGTTGAATTACTTCTTTACTGACAGATGAGTTAAGTTGTGACTTAACTGACAAGCATTAAATGCAGTAGTTACAAAAAATAACATTATAAAGTAAGTGTTTTGAGCTCCTTTTTCATTCACTGAGCATTCAAATCTCTAAGAGCACAAAAATTCAGAGCAAGGGCATCCATAGCAAGAAGGAAGCAAGTCATTCAAGCACACATACCTAAAGGAAGATTGAGGTATTTATACAATGGCATCTTCCTCTATTCCTAAACTTATAGAAAACCCTACTGTGATTGAGGTTATCAAGCATCCTAGACCTGTATTCAAACTTGTTCCCAAAATAGTGAAGAAAAATGATACCCTATGTACTTTCTCTCAAATACCTAAGGGAGTAGTATATGTTGAGGACCCTAGGATATACATTTATTTTCATATAGAGGAATTAGGAGATGATGAAATCAAGAACATGTATAGGACTTTGATTTATGATGTAAATGGCAATATCAAACCGGAACATAAGATAGTGGAAACCCTAGGTTTTATTGGAATCCTTAATATCCTAGATTTTCCCAAGGATGTTATAAGTATTGTGCTAAGAAGAGTGCATGGCAAATTCTTTTGGTTGGATTCCATCCATTAAATCACCAACGAAGCAGTTAAGGAAGTAATAGGGTTACCTTCCACCGACAGTAGGCCTGACAGGAATAAAATGGTCTCTAATGACAAAGTAATGGATCTAACCGGCGCAACATTTGACAAGAGATCACTTAGATTCAATGATGTAAAGGATATAAATGTTATATTTGTCAGTCTGATCCTTGGCTATAAAGCCACACATGCTAATAGATTAAACTCAGTATCTAGCTTGTGTATTAAAAGTGCTTATGACTTAGTGAACAACAATGCTAAGATTGACATTTGTGAATGGCTTAAAGATGAATTGATAGACAATATGAAGAAGATCAAAGGAGAAAAGAAAGGAAATTTTAGATTTGGAAATTGGCTTGTATGTTTGATGCTGTACATTACTAAGGAAGTACCCGATATTGGAAGAAAAGACTTTGTCTTTGATATCCCAGTAGGAAAGCAACTATTGGACACATTAAACAACATGGGAGAAAAGAGAGAGAAAAATATAAATGAACATTTTCAAGCACTGAAGGCTTGAATGAAGACAAGAATAAGGCTATCTCAGGCAATTGCAGATAAATATCAAAAGGAAATATGTTTTGTAATTAAGAAAGATGAAATCTGGATGGAGGCGGTTGTCCCTAGGGCTATCTGGGTAACTGAAATGAGATATGAAATAGATCTTAACATCATTGAAACTTATGAAAAATCCCTCCTTGAAGAACCAAAAGAACCATCTGTGAAAGTATTTGGAAATGCAGAAACAATTGAAAGTGGTATTGAGTCTAAATAAAGAGTTAAGAAAGTTGAACAAACTATCAGGAAGGGAAATAGACAAGCTAAAGCTATTAAGGAAGATGTATTGAAGCAAACTGGTATCAAGGAAAGTGAGCTAGGGGGAATTCAACCAAAAGCTCATCTTTCACCAGTTGCAACTTCTTCTAAAAGTGATATACTGACAGTATTCAAAAGGGTAGAAAGGAAACAAAAAACCTCACCGGTACCCTCACCTACTCCTAGAAGAACAAGACAAAAGAAACAAGAAGTTAGGCCTCCAGTTAAGAAGTTAAATCCAAAGAAAAAGAGGGTAAAATAGGTTATTTCTGTTAGGTCCCAGAGACAACTGAGAGGGGAGGGGGTGAATCAGTTGTCAAGTAAATTCAAACCAAAAACAACTTAACCAACCTTAATGCTTAATATCGGTAAACCAAATTTTATGCCGGTAGATAGTTTAACAATTAATTATAGTACCGATAAACATTAATGCACGAAATAGAAAGAAAATAAAATCCACAACACATAACACCAATATTTGTACGTGGAAACCCTATAAGGGGAAAAACCATGATGGTAAACCTTACCCACAATCAGATGATACTACTGCAAATAGTATGTGTCTACAAATGGGGTCTGCACATGCAGAAAGGCCAAGCACCTAGAGCTCACTGCTCAATCAAAAATAGGAGTCACACTGACTACAATTGGATGGTTAAATCCAATAAAGATGTACTGCTCAAAATAGCATCTTCCTATGCTAGATTCAGTATCCGTGTAAATCTGATATGTCTTCACAAAAACCTTGCTTTGCCTTCAAATGATGTCTGCATGTATATCTCTTCTTATTATCACATATACCTTCTTACAATTCCTTTTCCCTATCGCTTACCAATCTTACAAATAAGATCTTACATATATACCATAACCTAAGACCAATTTTAGTAGGTCGGCTCTAAAAGATATTACTATAAAACAATTATAAGTAAATCAGTAACCAATGCAATATCAGATTCAACATTTCAACTTAATGCATTTACAATAACAATAAAATCATTTCCAAAGCGTGTCGTGCTGATCTGGAATAGATAACCCGTTGGTGCTTATTCTGGACCTATTTGCTGGTAACAACAAATATGCAAATACAAATATACCAATGAATAAATCTCCAAGACAAAGTGTCCAAATGATATCTTCGACATAACCAAGTGTTTTTCATGTTATTCCAAGTGCTAGTGAATAATATATCCTATCGATGTACCAGATACTGGTGACTATGCATAAGTCACTTGCTTGCCAGTGAACATTGCCAATTCTCCAAAGTGTCAGAGTCGATAAGTGTTAATAAGTGTTGACATCAATGACAAAACCATATCAACATAGCCAAAATACAACCAATCTCCCCCTTTGGCATTGATGACAACGCAAGATGGAAAAACCATCAAAGTGCCAAAATAGAAATGCCAAATACCAAAAACCAACAATCTCCCAAAAGAGATCATAACCAGAAATCAAAATTCAAATATAGAGAGTAATCGATCTCTCCCAAAGTAAGAATCTCTCCCCCTGAGAGTAAAATGTGTTTTCCTTGTGTTTTTCCATATCAATCTCTCCCCCTTTGACATCAAATGCCAAAGTCAATACAAAAGCCAGGTTCAAATACAAAATACCAGCCAATTCAGTATATCAACTACTCCCCCTGAGAAGTAGTTCTCATCATCAAAGCTAGAGTAAAAGATTTCTCTGTTAATTATGTCGGTTCATGACAAATGTCAACTGTCTATGTCTCTACCACTGGGGATATGAACCCAAGCTAATCTCTGAGATATTCAAAAGTCTCCTCAAGAAAAGGGTTAGTGAAAATATCTGCAATCTGCTCTTTAGTATTCACATAAACGAGTTTTACTTCTTTTGCTTCAATATTCTCTTTCAGAAAATTCAATTTGGTATAAACATCTTTAGTTTTAGAATGTAGTACCAGATTCTTAGATATATCAATTGTTGCAGTGTTATCACAATAGACAGTTATAGGTTCCTTGCATTTTATCTTTATGTCCTTCAACATTTGCTTAAGCTATAATACCTGTGTACAATTAGTTGTTGCTGCAACATATTCTGATTCTGCTGTTGATAAAGATGTGCTACTTTGTTTCTTAATCAACCAAGAAATTAATCTGCTTCTAAGAAAAAATGCTCCATCGGTGGTTCTCTTTCTGTCATCCATATCTCCTGCCCAATATCCATGTGTGTATGCACATAATTCAAAGTTTTCATCTCTAGGATACCATAAGCTAAGATTTGTAGTGCCTTGTAAGTACAAAATAATCCTTTTTACTGCTGATTCATGATTTTCTCTAGGATTACTCTTAAATCTTCAAACAATACATACTGCATTCATAATATTAGGTCTTGTTTGTGTCAAATATAGTAAACCTCCTATCGTATATTTGTACCTAGTTGGATTAATAAGTATAGATTCATCCCTTAGTGATAATTTGTCATTTGTAGTCATAGGCTTGCTTACCAGTTTAGAGTTCTCCATACCAAATTTCTTTAGTAACTCCTTCAAGTACTTGGATTGACTCAAGAATATACCTTTATCAGTCTGTGAAATCTGCAATCCTAAAAATGATTTTTTCTCTCCAATCATAGACATTTCAATTCTTGCTGCATTTCAATAAAAAAGTCTTTACATAATCTATCTTCTCCTTCAAAGATTATATCATCAACAAAATCTTCTATAACCAAGATGTCATCATTCATCACTTTATAGTATAATTTGTTGTTAGCATTACCTTTAGAAAATCCAATCTTCAAAAGATATTTATCCAATCTAGCATACCAAGCTCTTGGAGCTTGCTTCAACCCATACAAAGCTTTCCTTAACCTCCAAACCATATCTTTGTTATCTATCAAAGTAAATCCATCAGGTTGCTCAATGTAAATTTCTTCTTCGAGATCTCCATTCATAAATGCACATTTAATATCCATTTGATATACTTTGTAGTTCTTGTGTGCTACAAAAACAAGGAATAATCTAATTGTCTCAATTCCAGCTACCGATGCAATGGTTTCATTATAATCAATTCCTTCTTTCTGAGAATATCCCTTACACACTAGTCTTGCTTTATTTCTGATTACCTTCCCATCTTCATTAAGTTTGTTTCTGAATATGCATTTTGTTCCAATCACATTTTTGTCTTTAGGCTAAGGAACTAATGTCCATGTGTTGTTCTTCTTAATTTGTTCTAGTTCCTCTTCCATAGCTTTAATCCAATTCTTATCTTCACATGCCTCATTAATTGATGATGGTTCAATTTGAGAAATAAGACACACCTCTTCATTTTCTAGTCTTCCTCTTGTCATAACTCCTTGATACTTGTTCTCAATTATCTAATTTTCAGAGTGGTTCAATCTTACATATCGGGGTGTCTTCGTTTACTGCAATTCCTTAGTTACGATGGAAATTTCAGATGATACCAAGTAACTGTACCTTCATTTTGTACTGGTGGGTTCAATGTAGGTTCATTTTTCAGTATCTCTGTTGTCGGTTCGGAGTCTATATACCTTGAAGTTCCTCCAAATTGTTCATCAATCTTCACATTTGTACTCTCAATAATTTTCTACAATCTTTTGTTAAAACATTTATATGCCTTGCTCTTAGATGAATAACCAAGAAATATTCCTTCATCACTTCTAGGATCAAATTTGCCAATATACTCATCTCTTCTAATATAGCATTTACTTCCAAATATTATGGAATATTTAAGAGTAGGAGCAATACCAAACCATAGTTCATGAGGTGTCTTACCGATTTCACCTTTGATGTGAACTGTGTTGAATATTTAGACCACTGTGCTTACTGCATCTCTCCAATATACATGTGGTAGACTCTCTTTTGTTAACATACTTCTACCTGCATCCAAGATAGTTCTGTTTTTCCTTTCTACAACTACATTCTGCTGTGGTGTCTGGGGTGCTAATATTTGGCTTCTGATTCCATTCACTTCACAGAATGCATTAAATTCTTTAGATGTAAATTCACCTCCTTGATCTGATCTCAGACATTTGATTTTCTTACCGGTTTCATTTTCTTCCATTGTTTTGAATAGTTTGAATTTCCCAAGTGCTTCTGATTTTTCTCTAAGAAAAGTAACCCAACACATTCTAGAATATTCATCAATGATTAGCATGATATAGCTATCACCTTGTAAGCTTTTAGTTCTAGCTAGACCACATAAATCAGTGTGAATAAAGTCAAGAGCATTATTGGATTTTTCTAGAATACTTTTAAAAGATGCTCTAACTTGTTTTCCAAATTGACATTCCTTACATACCAGATTGTGAGGTTTGACAATCTTAGGTAAGTCTCTAACTGCCTTAGTAGTACTGATTTTTACCATGCAATCAAAATTTACAAGATATTCTCTTATGCCATAGCCAACTTTCATCAATATATGTAATCAAGAATGTCTTTTTATTATTATTCAAATGAAAGATATTACCTCTAGTTTGATTACCGATTGCAATTTCCAAACCAATTCTATTCATAATTTTGTATTTTCCATTCTTGAATTGTAACTGAAATCCTTTTTCAACTAATTGACCAACACTCAAAATATTATGCTTTAAACCTTCTACATAGTAAACATTGTCAGTATTATGCTTACCATCAAGAGATATAATACCTTTTCCTTTGATCAAACAAGCTTTATCATCTCCAAATCTTACCAGACCTCCATTATATTCCTGAAAGTTCAAGAATTTTCTTTTATCACCAGTCATATGATGTGAACATCCTGAATCAATGATGCATTCATCCTTAACTTCAACTTTAGCTGCCAAGGCCTACTCTACTGGTTGCACAGTAGGTGCTGGTTGATCTTCTATTTTAGCAACAAAGACCCATCCATTGTGTAATGGATCCTCATCAGAATCATTGGTAACTCCTTCATCAACAAGATAACAAGATTTATCTCTATTCTTCTTAAATTTGTATCAGTGATATTCAGGGTTAGGTTTGTATGTTCTTCTCGCTTCTTCTCTTATTCTAGCATGTGTATCAGGGCATCTTGAAGCCATATTACCAATCTTTTTATAGTTAAAACATTTAAAGGGTGCTTTACCTTCAAACTTACTTCCACCTAGACCTTTAGGCATTTTTCTTGCAAGTAGTGCTAAAGTTCTTCATTTTCTCTCATGGTTTCCTCAAGTTCTCTTGCATAAGGGGTTTTCCAATTAGACTTGTCAAATGATGGTACAGATGATGTTGATACCTTAAAAGATAAATATGTCTTTATAGTAGCAATGGGACCAAATTCCTCAATTTCAAAAGCTGAAAGTTTTCCAATCAATGTATCCCTAGTTACTAATGTATTAGACATTGTTCTCAACTCATTTATAGTAGTAACTTTCATTTAATATGCCAGTGGAAATTCTCTTAAAACTTTTGAAATAATTTCATCTTCACATAAGGTTCCTCCAAAACATTTAATAACCAAAACAATTTCATTAACTCTTTTCATAAAAGAAGAAATCCTTTCATCTTCTTCCATTTTCAGATTTTCATACTTGACTCAGAAGCTTTCAAGTTACGCAATTTTGACTGTGGAATCTCCTTCATTCAATGTTTCCAAATGATCCCAAATAGCTTTAGCAGTAGACCTATTTGATAATCCCATGATTTCCTAATCTGATAATGCACTCAAAAGTGCTTCCCTTTCTTTGCAATCATTTTCTTCATCTTTTCCTAAGGTAGGTGGATTAGACTAACTGGGAGTAGGAGCAGTATAGCCATTCTTTGTAACTTCCCAGATGTCCTTTCCAATGTAATTCAGATGTGTCTCCATTATGATCTTCCATATGCCATAATTGGTTCCATCAAGTTTAGGATTGTCCTTCTTGAAATAGTTAGTAGACATTGGATCTCTTCAAGTTATTAAACTTCTGCAAAAGAGGACTAAGGTCTGATACCAATTGTTAGGTCCCAAAGACAATTTAGAGGGGGGGGGGGTGAATTAGTTGTAAAGTAAATTCAAACCGAAAACAACTTAACCAACCTTAATTCTTAATACCGGTAAACCAAATTTTATGGTAGTAGACAGTTTAATAGTTAATTATAGTAGCGGTGAAGATTAGTGCATGAAACAGAAAGACAATAACATCCACAACATATAACACCAATATTTGTACATGGAAACCTTGTAAGGGGAAAAACCACGGTGATAAACCTTACCCACAATCAGATAATACTACTGCAGATAGTATGTGTATACAAATGGGGTCTGCGCATGCAGAAAGGCCAAGTGCCAAGAGCTCACTACTCAATCACAAATAGAAGTCACACTGGCTACAATTGGATGGTTAAATCCAATAAAGATGTAGTGCTCAAAATAGCATCTTCCTATGCTGGATTTAGTATCGGTGTAGTTCTGATATGTCTTTACAAAAACCTTGCTTCACCTTCAAATGATGTTTGCATGTATAGCTCTGCTTATTCTCGCATATACCTTCTTAGAATTTATTTTCCCTTTCACTTATTGATCTTACAAATAAGATCTTACCTATATACCATAACCTAAGACCAATTTTAGTAGGTCAACTCTAAAAGAAATTACAATAAAACAATTATAAGTAAATCAATAACCGATGCAATATTTGATTCAACATGTTGGCTTAATGCATTTACAATAACAACAAAATCATTTCCAAAGCATGTCGTGCTGATCTGGAATATATAAGCCCGTTGTTCCTTATTCTAGACCTATTTGCCAGTAACAGCAAATATTCAAATACGAATATACCAATGAACAAATCTCCAAGACAAAGTTTCCAAACAATGTCTTTGACATAACCAAGTGTTTTTCATGTTATTCCAAGTGTCGATGAACAATATATCCTATCGGTGTACCAGATACTGGTGACTGTGCATAAGTCACTTGTTTGCCGGTGAACATTGGCAATTCTCCAAAGTGCCAGTGTTGGTAAGTGTTAATAGGTGTTGACATCAATGACAAAACCATATCAACATAGCCAAAATATCATCAATCTCCCCCTTTGGCATTGATGGCAACACAAGATGAAAAAAGCATCAAAGTGCCAAAATAGAAATGCCAAATACAAAAAACCAACAATCTCCCAAAAGAGATCATAACGAGAAATAAAAATTAAGATACAAAGAGTAATCAATCTCTCCCAAAGTAAGAATCTCTCCCCCTAAGAGTAACATGTGTTTTCCTTCTATTTTTCCATATCAATCTCTCCTCCTTTGACATCAAATGCCAAATTTACTACAAAAGCCAGGTTCAAATACAAAATACCAACCAATTCGATATACTAACTACTCCCCCTGAGAAGTAGTTCTCATCATCAAAGCCGAAGTAAAAGATTTCTCTGTTAATTCTGTTGGTTGATGACAAACATCAACTATCTAAGTCTCTACAGGTGGGGGTATGACCCCAAGTTGATCTCTGAGATATTTAAAAGTCTCCTGAGGCAAAGGCTTAGTGAAAATATCTGCAATCTGCTCTTTAGTATTCACATAAACCAGTTTTAATTCTTTTGCTTCAATATTCTCTTTCAGAAAATTTAGTTTGATAGAAACATGTTTAGTTTTAAAATGTAGTACCGGATTCTTAGATATATCAATTGCTACAGTGTTATCACAATAGACAGTTATAGATTCCTTGCATTTTATCTTTATGTCCTTCAAATTTTGCTTAAGCCATAATACTTGTGTATAGTTAGTTGCTGCTGCAACATATTCTGATTTTGTTGTTGATAAAGATCTGCTACTTTGTTTCTTACTCAACCAAGAAATTAATCTGCTTCTAAGAAAAAATGCTCTATCGGTGGCTCTCTTTCTGTCATCCATATCTCTTGCCCAATTTGAATGTGTGTATGCACATAATTCAAAGTTTTCATCTCTAGGATACCATAAGCCAGGATTTTTAGTGCTTTGTAAGTACCAGAAAATCCTTTTTATAGCTGATTCATGATTTTATCTAGGATTAATCTGAAATCTTTAAACAATACATACTACATTCATAACATTAGGTCTTGTCTGTGTCAAACATAGTAAACCTCCTATCGTATATTTGTACCTAGTTGGATTAATAGGTGTAGATTCATCCCTTAGTGATAATTTGTCATTTGTAGTCATAGGTGTGCTTACCGGTTTAGAGTTCTCCATACAAAATTTCTTTAGTAACTCCTTCAAGTACTTGGATTGACTCAAGAATATACCTTTACCAGTCTGTGAAATCTGCAATCTTAAAAATAATTTTATCTCTCCAATCATAGACATTTAAATTCTTGCTGCATTTCAATAGAAAAGTCTTTACATAATCCATCTCCTCCTTCAAAGATTATATCATAAACAAAAACTTCTATAACCAAGATGTCATCATTCGTCACTTTATAGTATAAGTTGTTGTCAGCATTACCTTTAGAAAATCCAATCTAGCATACCAAGCTCTTCGAGCTTGCTTCAACCCATACAAAACTTTCCTTAACCTCCAAACCATATCTTTGTTATCTATCAAAGAAAATCCATCAGGTTGCTCAATGTAAATTTCTTCTTCGAGATCTCCATTCATAAATGCACATTTAATATCCATTGGATATACTTTGTAGTTCTTGTGTGCTACAAAAACAAGGAATAATCTAATTGTCTCAATTCCAGCTACCGATGCAATGGTTTCATTATAATCAATTCCTTCTTTCTGAGAATATCCCTTACACACTAGTCTTGCTTTATTTCTGATTACCTTCCCATCTTCATTAAGTTTGTTTCTGAATATGCATTTTGTTCCAATCACATTTTTGTCTTTAGGCCAGGGAACTAATGTCCATGTGTTGTTCTTCTTAATTTGTTGTAGTTCCTCTTCCATAGCTTTAATCCAGTGCTTATCGTCAAATGCCTCATTAATTGATGATGGTTCAATTTGAGAAATAAGACATACCTCTTCATTTTCTAGTCTTCCTCTTGTCATAACTCCTTGATACTTGTTCCCAATTATCTGATTTTCGGAGTTGTTCAGTCTTACATACCGGGGTGCTCATTTTCTGCAATTCCTTAGTTACTGTGGAATTTTCAAATGATACTGAGGTAACTGTATCTTCATTCTGTACTGGTGGGTTCAATACAGGTTCATTTGTTAGTATCTCTATTGTTGGTTCTGAGTCTATATACCTTGAAGTTCCTCTAAATTATTCATCAATCTTCACATTTGTACTCTCAATAATTTTCTGCAATCTTTTGTTAAAACATTTATATGCCTTGCTCTTAGATGAATAACCAAGAAATATTCCTTCATCACTTCTAGGATAAAATTTGCCAATATACTCATCTCTTCTAATATAGCATTTACTTTTAAATATTATGTAATATTTAAGAGTAGGAGTAATACCAAACCATAGTTCCTGAGGTGTCTTACCAGTTTCACCTTTGATGTGAACTTTGTTGAATGTATAGACCATTGTGCTTATTGCCTCTCTCCAATATACATGTGGTAGATTCACTTCTGATAACATACTTCTAGCTACATCCAAGATAGTTTTGTTTTTCCTTTCTACAACTCCATTCTGTTGTGGTGTCTGGGGTACTAATAATTGTCTTCTAATTCCATTCACTTCACAGAATGCATTAAATTCTTTAGATGTAAATTCACCTCCTTGATCTGATCTCAGACATTTGATTTTCTTACTAGTTTCATTTTTTATCATTGTTTTGAATAGTTTGAATTTCCCAAGTGCTTCTGATTTTTTGTAATGCCCCACCAGGAAACCCCGAAGGGATTCAGCTAAAACACAAGAACAGAGTGCAATAATTTTTTTTTAAAGATAAACACAACATTAAGATACAATGAGATATCAAAATTCAAATTACATAGCAGAAGACATCAACTAACACCTACAGAGTTTCCCAACGTGATTACTTAATTACACTTTTAACTTAACTCACACTAATAAATCCAATAAGCTGATTATCTTATAATGAGATAATTATTAAACAAGGATAATTTATTTTAGAAGATGAGAATATAAATCACAAAATAAGGTTCATCCATTAAGATTTATCTATTCCTTTCATTCATACTTTTCATTAAAATATAAGCCAAGCATCAATTTAATAACACACTTTAATTTCATCATAAACTAATGAGCTCTTTCCATGCATACTTAATTTCCTTAATAATCAGTAAATATATTCCATTATCCTAAGCTACATTCTTTCGTGTTCCAATTTACTGCATTCAAGAGAGGACTGCATACATGCACTTAACATTAATTTCATCTTATCCACTTATACATTCTATCAAAATGTCAATCATACATGCTAACACTAAACATGAAACATAAGAACAAAAGAATCACATAACACCAAGATGATCTTGTTAGGAATCCCACAGATACTGAGAGGGGGGGGGGGGTGAATCAGTATCTAATTGGTAAATAGAATTTTTGAACTTAAAACATGTAGAGAATATTATAATAGTGTACCAGTATGCAAGAAATAGTGCAATAAATAGATTTAAGAACAACCACATGAAAAACACACCATAACACAATGATTTAATGAGGAAACCTAGTGTGGGAAAAACCTCGGTGGGATTTGTGACCCACAATATTCACTTACTAGCCAATAAGAGAATATTACTTACAAGAGGGGCCTGCACATGCAGGAAGGCCAACTACCTAGAGCTCACTACTCAATGGGAAGTCTCATTGACTTACAATGATGGATTATACAAATCCAGTATCTTGTACTGCTTCATAATAGCATCTATAATGCCAGATTCAATATCGGTTTCCGCTCTGCTTCTTACATAAACCCTTAACCTATAATTTGCATAATAGGTCTACCTTATTTTGCCTAAATATGATCTTCTATCTTACTTCACCTTCATTACAAAATGTCTACAATGATCTCTCTTATATATAGGAGTCATTTTACAACTTTCCAAGTCCGCTTACAAAGTTTTTACAATAATAAACAAAATATAATATATCAAAAATCCTGTCGGCCTCTGTGTCGATATGCTTCCTTTCTCTGTGCCAATGTAGAGTATAGTCTTGCTAGTGCTGGTGTAGTGTGATGCCTTGCCGGTGTCATGCCTTGCTAGTGCCATAGGATTGTAAGGTTGCCATCAATGAAAAAACCTTCAATCACCTACAATGTCTCATTGGAGTGTGCATATGCCAACAGATCTTGGAGTTCACCCCTAAAGTGCTACATCTCTGGGTCTGCTCAACTGCAAGACCCCTCTAATAATTAAATAAGTTCATAATACATAAGGTTCTTATTATTTACAATCCTGCCATCAAGGCGAAACATAACCAATATACAAACGACCACATCGGTTAATAAATACATAATTGATCCCTAGAAAGGAAAGGATCCACCTAATACATAAAAGAAGCAAAAAAAAAGGTCCACTGGAGCATCCACAGAACTAAGTCATCACAACACAAGTTATAGCATGAAACCAGGTACTCAGAAGGGCATAAGCAATAGGATGACTCCACAAAAGTGCTCCTATCAAGACAATACAACCACACACTAGCGAACGTAGGGATAAGTGTCATCACACAACTTGGTATGGTTACCATGGTAGGTCTTCATAGGTTACGGCTCATACACTGGGTTACCCTGGCAACCTAATCCAAACCTCTGGCCCATCCAAGCCTCATGTGGACCCACACATCCTTTCGCAAAGACAAGGATGATGGTTTGCCATTTCAGGCCTTCTCACAACATGTCGAGTCTGTGTTAGCACTCGTCCCATGTGTGAGGCACAATGATCTTACTTAGAGATTAACATTCTAATCTACTATTAGGTTATCACTTATTAGACTCACTTTCAATGGGTTACTTAGCAACCACTTTGAGCACGACTCCCAATCGAAAGCCACTTTCCCATACAACACTAGACTATACTCAAGTGACCTCAGAAACCAAGGAACACACATGGTCAAGAAGACGGAGTTCAAAAAGGAGGGAACAACCATCTGGTCAAACACAACTCAAAAGAGGTACACTTACTAACGGTACTCTAAGCAGAGACCTGACCAACTATGGTCAACTACGAATCATCATTCAACACCCACATAAAGGATATGACCAATTACAACACCGCCACAAAACAATAGTCCAACTCAATACTGCGGACATAAATAGGTACCCCAAATCAATCCATATGACAGGGTCCTATCCAACAAAATAAGAATTGCCATTACTTAAGTAAAAGCGAATACAAAAATTAAACTCGCATAGGCAATAACCGGAAAAGACAATATTTTCCCATATTGATTTAAACAAAGAAAGTCGATCAAGTTTTCCAAATGATCTAAGTTAGATTGTAGTTATCTGCCTCATTTAGATACAGGTTTCTCTTGGTTTTCTAACTCTCTAAGGTTCATTGCATCGAACGTACATAAATGAGTCATTATGAGTTCTTAAACCAAGTTTACATGAATATAATTAAATAGCCATTAGCCAACTAAATATGGTATTACTCTACAAATAAAACAACATTGTCATGTTGGTTCAAAAATAATTGCCCAAGTTCATCTTTCCAGAACCAAGTTAAACTTTTTCGATTAAGGAAATATACATTAAAAGAACCAAAAATAGGTAAGCCTTTCCCAAATCCACAAAATTACTTCCTTATGTCCATATAGAAAAATACCAAAATTAACTATTAATTAATGTATATATTTATTAATCCATGATTAAATAAATATAACAAATTAATAATTAATAACGAAATTACTAAATCAAGTATTTAATTAGAAAAATCTGCATTAATAATAAAATGAGATTTGAATATTAATTAATGTATATTAAACACTATACAATTAATTAATAACAATTATTCATGAATTATTAATTAATTACAAATTTAATCATAATTAAAAACTTTATTGAAAACTTAACATTTATTTAAAATATTAAAATATTATATATATATATATATATATATATATATTTTGCATTAAAAAAATATAGATTAAAAAAAAAAAATTAAGGATTTCAAAATGGAAAAAAAATGGGGGGTGGGTTATCCATGTGGACCCCACGTGGGCCCCCTGGTAGCTCATGCTACCAATGGTAGCGCTACTACCAATTGGTAGCAGATCACTACCCTTGGTAGCAGTCCGCTACCTTGGGTAGCGCTCCTACCAAAGGGTAGTAGCCGCTACCTTTGGTAGCCCTGTTGCCACCCCACGTGGTGGGGTTATTCTCCTCCACATGGGCCTAGGTATTTTATTTTATTTTATATTTTTATTTTTTAAAATAAATTATTGTGAATAAGACAATAAAAATAAATAAACACTCACAGAGACTTAAAACCAATTTCCAGCAGCATGTTTTTTTTTTTAACAAATACCCAGATTCAAGAAGGGGAATTTCTCCAAAACAATGCCATACTAGAAAAATAAAATTTTTTTACACATATTTAAACCACAAATCTGCCAAACTCCAATCTAAATTTCAAATTAAAACTTAATTAGAGAACCTTTGATGGAATTTTTAACCAAGTTTATCAAGAACAGCCAAACCCCCAAAATTTGGTTTTAGAAAAATAATCTGAACAACAAAATCTAAAATCTGAGAGCTGGGGAAGAAGGAAGGTGGGTTTGAGTTTGTGATTTCATTACAACTCTACCATTTTCCACAAAATAAGAGATTATTTACAATCACAACCAGATTTCTATAAAAACACCAAAAACAATCTTTTAAAAACATAGAAACTAATGAAATTAACCAAAGGCCTACCTATTTAAGCAATCTTGGCAAGATTGAAGAAGAGCCCAATTCTCCATCTCCAGAAATTCCTTCTCCTCCCAAAACCCCCAATTTTTCCATCCCAAAAACATTTTTCCAAAAATATTTTCTAAAAAAAAACAATCCCTCATATTTTCCAAAAGTATAGGTTAAATGGGAGAAGTTTGACCAAAATTTTATTTTTGGAATTAAAATATTTTTATTTAAAATAATTCCTCAAAATCATTCTTTTCCAACTATATCAATATATTAACTTGCTTTTCAATCTAAAAATTGATTTTCTCAAATAACTAAAATTTAACCTTTCTATTCAAAAAGCCAACAATATTAAATTAATTCTATTTCAATCAAACTTAAATCTTTCTTTTACAACAACGTAAACATAATAAATTTAACATTAAAATTAACCATTTTTTTGAACCTGCTACCAAACTGAATCGAGCAATTCAATTAATGATAAAAGGGAGCCTATTTAATATAGTCCCCAAAATACTAATGCGAAAACACACATTAAATCAAATTTAAAGATTAAGGATTAATTACTCAGTTTAACCATACACACAAAACACGCAACCCAAGAAGCCAAATAGATAGATGACCTGCATACCCAACCAAAGAGAATACTGACGACGAATGACGATGCTCACTTGAGCACGACTATGGTCAAACAAGGGTCTTACAACCACCTAATCCAAAATCTAAGGACCAAAGAGGTACACTCAAACCTACGAAACCAGGTGGAGATGAACCTCACACCCATGCGACACTATATCTAAAATCTCCTGTAGCTAAGAGTCATACATGCATACATATATAAATTTAATGAAAGTGTTAGCTCAAGATTAATAACACGAAATAGGAGAATTAATAACTTGCATACAAATTGGTGTAAAAACCACATTAACATGTATGCGCAAAAAATCAAAACATCTGACTATAATCATTATATTATGATAAACTAATCAAGGTTACATTGAGATTCAAAAATTATTAGGGTAGGGGTACTAATTTTTCTTTGAGAAAAGTAACCCAACACATTATAGAATAGTCATCGATGATCAGCATGAAATATCTATCACCTTGTAAGCTTTTAGTTCTAGCTAGACCACATAAACCAATGTGAATTAAGTCGAGCATTATTAGATTTTTCTGGAATACTTTTAAAAGACGCTCTAACTTGTTTTCCAAATTGACATTCCTTACATACCATATTGTGAGGTTTGACAATCTTAGGTAGGTCTCTAACAGCCTTAGTAGCACTAATTTTTACCATGAAATCAAAATTTACAAGACAAAGTCTCTTATGCCATAGCCAACTTTCATCAATATGTGTAATCAAGCATGTCTTTTCCAAATTTTGTATTTTCCATTCTTGAATTTTCCATAATTTTTTATTTTTCATTCTTGAATTGTAACCGAAATCCCTTTTCAACTAATTGACCAACACTCAAAAGATTATGTTTTAAACTTTCTACATAGTAAACATTGTCAGTGTTATGCTTACCATCAAGAGATATCGTACCTTTTCCTTTGATCAAACAAGCTTTATCATTTCCAAATCTTACCAGACCTCCATTATATTGCTGAAAGTTCAAGTATTTGCTTTTATCACTAGTCATATGATGTGAACATCCTAAATCAATGATCCATTCATCCTTAACTTCAACTTTAGTTGCTAGGGCCTACTCTATAGGTTACACAATAGGTGCTGGTTGATCTTCTGTTTTAGCAACAAAGACCCATCCATTGTCTACCGGATCCTCATTAGAATCATCAGTGACTCCTTCATCAACAAGATAACAAGATTTATCTTTATTCTTCTTAAATTTGTATCTCTAATATTTAGAGTTAGGTTTGTATGTTCTTCTAGATTCTTCTCTTAGTCTAGCATGTGTATCAGGGTATCTTGAAGCCATATGACCAATGTTATTATAGTTAAAACATTTAAATGGTTCTTTACCTTCAAACTTACTTCCACCTGGACCTTTAGGCATTTTCTTTGCAAATAGTGCTTCAAGTTCTTCAAGTTCTTTATTTTCTCTCCTAATTTCCTCAAGTTCTCTTGCATAAAGGGCTTTCCAATCAGACTTGTCAAATGATGGTACAGATGATGTTGATGCCTTAAAAGATAAATTTGTCATTATAGTAGAAATATGACCAAATTCCTCAATTTCAAAAGATGAAAGTTTTCCAATCAATGTATCCCTAGTTATTGATGTATTAGGCATTGTTCTCAGCTCATTTATAGCAGTAACTTTTATTTAATATTCCGGTGGCAATCCTCTTAAAAATTTTGAAACAATTTCATCTTCACATAAGGTTCCTCCACAACATTTAATACCCAAAAAAATTTCATTAACTCTTTCCATAAAAGCAGAAATCCTTTCATCTTCTTCCATTTTCAGATTTTCATACCTGACCTGAAAGCTTTCAAGTTTTGCAATTTTGACTGTGGAATCTCCTTCATTCAATGTTTCCAAATTATCCCAAATAGCTTTAGTAGTAGACCTATCTTATAATCCCATGATTTCCTGATCTGATAATGCACTCAAAAGTGCTTCCCTTTCTTTGCAATCATTTTCTTCATCTTTTCCTAAGATAGGTGGATTAGGCTGACCGGGAGTAGGAGCAATATAGCCATTCTTTATAACTTCCTAGATGTCCTTTCCAATGCAATCCAGATGTGTCTCCGTTCTGATCTTCCATATGCCATAGTTGGTTCCATCAAGTTTAGGATTGTCCTTCTTGAAATAGTTAGTAGACATTGGATCTCTCCAAGCTGTTAAACTTCTGCAAAAGAGGACTAGGGTCTGATACCAATTGTTAGGTCTTGGAGACAACTAAGAGGGGGGGGTGAATAAGTTGTAAAGTAAATTCAAACCAAAAACAACTTAACCAACCTTAATTCTTAATACCGGTAAACCAAATTTTATGCTGGTAGACAGTTTAACAATTAATTATAGTACCGGTGAAGATTAATGCATGAAACAAAAAGATAGTAACATCCACAACACATAACTCTAATATTTGTACGTGGAAACCCTGTAAGGGGAAAACACACTGTGGTAAACCTTACCCACAATCAGATGATACTACTACAGATAGTATGTGTATACAAATGGGGTCTGCACATGTAGAAAGGCCAAGCACCTAGAGCTCACTGCTCAATCACAAATAGGAGTCACACTGACTACAATTGGATGGTTAAATCCAATAAAGATGTACTGCTCAAAATAGCATCTACCTATGCTCGATTTAGTACCGGTGTAGTTCTGATATATCTTCACAAAAGCCTTGCTTCACCTTCAAATGATGTTTGCGTGTATAGGTCTACTTATTCTCACATATACTTTCTTACAATTTCTTTTCCCTATTGCTTACCGATCTTACAAATAAGATCTTACCTATATACCATAACCTAAGACCAATTTTTGTAGGTCGGCTCTAAAAGATATTACAATAAAGCAATTACAAGTAAATCAATAACCGATGCAATATCCAATTCAACATGTCGGCTTAATGCATTTACAATAACAACATAATCATTTCCAAAGCGTGTCATGCTGATCTGGAATAGATAAATCTATCGGTGCTTATTTTGGACCTATTTGCCAGTAACAACAAATATGCAAATACGAATATACCAATGAACAAATACCTAAGACAAAGTGTCCAAATGATCTCTTTGACATAACCAAGTGTTTTTCATGTTATTCCAAGTGTCAGTGAACAATATATCCTGGCAATGTACTAGGTACCGGTGACTGTGCATAAGTCACTTGCTTGCTGGTGAACATTGCCAATTCTCCAAAGTGCCAAAGTTGATAAGTGTTAATAGGTGTTGACATCAATGAAAAAATGATATCAACATAACCAAAATTCCAACAATTTCTCCACTGGATAAACTTTTAAGTTAAATAACAAAGGATGGAAAGTTGAAAACATTAGCAAACTCTATAACACACTTTCCACTGATGATAAAGAAAGCATAGAGAATAGTGTAATTTTACACTTGGACATATACAAGAAATCTTTGATGGAAATTCTTGATGAAATACTGACTAATCTATACAAAAGACTAGAAGCTAGAAGGGTAGCTATTGTTGAGTTAGATAAAATAATAAAAATTGAAAAATTACTTGCAGTGCACCCATTTAACTCACCTGAAGAGATAGATCAATTAATCAATGAGGCCAACCGGATAGTATTTTCAGCTGGTCACTGGCATGTTGCACTTATGGCAGGAAGAATGAATGAAATTTCTAAAGAGACTGTGGATCAATGGGACATATTCTTTGTTTAAAAGGAAAAATAGGAAGAACTTAAAAGACCTAAGATTGTCAGAATCTATGAAAAGGACAAGGATAAGGGGAAAGGTAAGGTAGGTGGACCTCCAAACCTTAAGATAACTGATAACTTACCCCCACCTCATTCTGATACTCCATTGACCCATACCGTTGACAATTAACCGACTACATAGAGTATGGAGACTCCTCGAGAGGATACAAATCTTGAGTTTGAAATTTTGTACACTATGAATATAGACACCCAAGAGGTAAACATTGTGGTAGACAAAGAGACCACTAAGGATAAGAAGAAAGATGTGTCTACTGAGTCACTAGCTGCAAAGATTGAGATTGGAGTTAGTGATACTGCAAATATAAGCGCTGAAAAACCTACTCAGACAGAGAAACCGGTAGTGCATACTGAGACTACATCAGGAAAATCGGCAGTTGAGAGAATTGAGAAACCCTCTGAGACACAAGTTGAGAAACAAGAACAAAAATAGGTTGAGGTACATGTTCATGCAGAGACAGTGCAACTGGCACTAGTTAAAAATCCTAAACCTTTTCTAGTAGAAATGCAAACACAAACTGACCCACCAGAGGTCGAAACAAGCAAAGTTATTACTACAACCAACATGGAAATTGTGAAAATAGTTGGACAGACATCTAGTTCTTCAATGACAGAATTTAGACCATCGAACATGACAGAAATATTATTGGATTCTATCAAGAAAATCACAAAGTGTAATGCACAAGCCTACAAGGCTATTGATGACACAATTCCTATTCTTAAATTGATAGCACCCAAGTGCATTTTAGATAATAAAGATTCTTTAGGTCAATTAGACACATTGTCTAAATACATCACTAGTAACATTTTGACAGTTGATTAGATAAATGAAGACACATTCAAAGAGAGGATGAAGAAGGAGAAAGAAAAATTCTTTGAGGAAATAGTGAAGAAGAATAAAGAGAGTGGAAACCTTATTACCAGCACTAGGAGAAACAATTTTGGATTTCAATAAACTATACAAAGATACCTATAAAACTAATATTTTGACAGAGGACATAGATTCAAAGATCACCAAAGCACAAGATGAAATCAACAATATCGCTAACAACTTAATACGAACATCCAAGTCATTTTTGGAAATTGAAAAGAACATTTCAGATCATGAAGAGAAAATTCAGAAGTTAGAAAACTATAAAGAGAAGATAAAGGTTAAGGCAAAGAACCTAAAATGCAAACTAGGTCCTAAACTAGATTATCTCATTTCTTTGAGAAAAGAAATTTTTTTAGGCTCTGGTTCTTGGACTTAAGACAATGGAAGAGAAAATGCACATACTCACTGGTACAAATTAGCGAACATAAGTGGCATTAAAGGATAGAAAAAGATTCAGTGATAGTCAAAATTTTGTATTGGCAGATCTTTTCCAGATTGTAACCCACCAGTTACAAGGATCTAGGCAGGAACCACACTCCACTAATAGTGAATGACAACCTTGGTCATTGATGTCAAAGGGGGAGTAGTGGAGACAAGAAAAATGATTAGAAGAAAGAGATCCTTAGCTCAGGGGGAGCACATAGTTTTGGTAATAGTTTTGGTAAGATATATTGGCAGATTCATTTTGGAAAACATTTTTGGATATACAGTTTTGATTTTTCTCATGAATATTGCTATCAATGCCAAAGGGGGAGATTGTTGGCAAATGCACACTCCAATGAGAAATTGTAGGTGATTGAAGGTATTGTAATTTATGGAAACCTTGCAATCATAATATACTGACACCGGTAGACTCCACATCGGCATATAGATCACCGACACCGAAAAGGAAGATTACCAGCACCATGGCCGACATGAATTTTGTATAATCATACTTTGTAATTAATTGTAAAATATTTTTGTAAGTCGACATGGCGAATTGTACTATGACTCATCTATGTATAAGATCATTGTAGATCATTTAGGAAGTGAAGTATGGAAGGAATATAGTAAACTTAATGTGCAAATTATTGGGATAAGGGTTTATGTATATTGTACAACTTAAACCGGTACTGAATATGGCATAGTAGATGTTGATCTGAAGTAGTACATGATGTTGGATTTGTATAATCCAATTTAGTAAGTCCACGAGACTTCATTTTGTAACTGAGCAATGAGATCTAGGCACTTGGCCTTCTTGCATGTGCAGGCCCCCATTGTAAACAATAATATTCTCGTATTGGCTAGTAAGCAAATATTGTGGGTCACAAATCCCACCGAGTTTTCTCCCACGCCGAGTTTTCTCATTAAAAATATTGTGTTATGGTGTGCCTTTTATGTTGTGGTTGTTGTTGTTATTTACTGCATTAATTTTTGTTTACTGGTACACAGTTCTAAAATGCTTTTCATGTTATAAGTTAAGAAAATTCTTTTACTAGTCAAATACTGATTCACCCCCCCTCTCAGTATCTTTGGGAATCCTAATAGTTATTGTTGTTTTCATTTTAAGCCGACATGGCATAATATTGTAATATGGAATTATGTAATGATCTTATTGTAATATCTTTTAGGTGGCCAACCTAATTCATTTAGGCCTTAGGGTTTGTATAAATATGAAGTAGAAACTCTTTTTAGAGTATCATGGTTATTGAAAAGGTCATGGTCAATGAATAAAATGTGTGAATATTGTAATATCATTCAGGGAGAGGAGTTGGTCAATTATTGGTGATCAAATTGGATTCAGAAGAGGATTTAGTCCTCCAAAATTGATCTTAACCGAGACTATAATCAAGCATGGTAGATGCTATTTCTGGCAATTCACTCTATTGGATTGTAGTCAATTTATCTTGAGATGGTTGTAGCCTCTCTGTAGTCAGTCAGACTCTTTTGTAATGAGCAGTATCCTCTAGGTAGTGTGCCTTCATGCATGTGCAGACCCCTCATTGTATCAAATACTTTCTACAAAAGTAGCATCTAACTGTGGATAGGATTCCCACCATTGTTTTTCCCTTTCTGGGTTTTCCACGTACAAATCATGGTGTTATGTGGTATGGTTGCTTTGCATTGATTATCAGGTTAATTGCTAAGTGTATTGTTTACCGATAACTGTTCCTATCGACATTTGTATGTGCTTTACCGATACTTGATTTGTTTTAAGGTTTTATTGTGGATTAAAAGTTATAATCTATTAACAACTGATTCACCTCCCCTCTCAATTGTTCACCGGTTATTGTAACAGTTCAAGCATTTGAACATCAACATCCAGTACATCTATATTATCAATATTATATTTGGTGTTATCATCAGGAATGAATATCAGCTCAGTATCAATAGGATCATCATACATATACTTGTTATCTAGTTCAAAATCTATTATCTTAACACCTTTCAGAATTTCTTTTGCCTTTATATTTCTAGAACTATCTAGCTCAATGTCTTCATCTTCTTCTTCATCCAAGATGAGAACTAAATCCTTCTTGATCAAAATCTTTATCTCCTTCTGGACTGATTTAGTCTCTCCTATTAACATTCTTGTTAATATCTTCTTGGATCTGAATGATGCCTTTGCATTATCCTTTATCTATTCAATTTAATCTTCACTTGTTTCCAGTTGCAAGTTCTTAAAGATATAATTAGTGAATTCTTTGTCTTGGCTAATGATAGCCTGACACCTTCCATTAATAAGATTATACAAAGAATTTGGAATATACCCTTGTAGCTCAATGAGGGCTCTACTAAATTTATTCATACTGAAGGTGACTGCATCTTCCATCTCCCTTTGTTGAATTATAGATAAATTAAGAAACAATGTATTCAAACCTTTGTATATCCCATAATCCTTGACTATTTGAACCATACTATTGAAACAGTATTCTGATGTAAATGGTTTCCTAGGTGACTTGCCCTTACCGATTGCCTTAGGATTCTTAACACTCTCTCTAAGTTCTCTTTTATCCTCCTCTAATTCAGTAGCATTTTCATCCTTTTCCAGTTTGTGGGCTTGTTGCTTCTTCCTCTTTCTAGTTTGTACTGGTACAATAGGTGGATCAACAATTTTCTTCTTTTTTTGGAACTGAATTTTAGATGCTTTCCCTCTTTGTGATTCAATTTTTTGTCTTCTTCCATATTCTCCTCTGCTTTCTTGGCTTTTTCAACTCTAGTCTTACTGGTAGGGTTACTGGTAGGTACACTTGATGCTTCACCTTTCTCTCGTGCATACTTTTCCCTTGCTACTGATATCTGCTCTTTTGTAAATCCTATCTGCTCAACAAATTCTTCTACCTCCTTCCTTATATTCTTAGCAATTGTTGGTCTCTCCATCTCAAAGTGGACTTGTAGATATTTTTCTTTGTATGTCCCAAACCTCTTTGCAGTGGTATTTGTCGGTTTCTCTAATAGATGATTAGCATAAGCAATGAGTAGATCGTTCTTTACCTCATATATCATAGGTAATACCCATGTGGTTCTAGGGATAGTTGCTTCCATCATATAGGTGTCTGTATCTACCATAAAACAAATTGTCTTCTCATACCGGTTGACTACTTATGTCGATATACATTCCCTAGCATGCATTTTCTTTTGAAACTCTTTGAAGTAACCCCACAAAATATTATCAAACTTTTCCTTCAGTATCCTAATGTTGTTCTTCATTTTTAGTAGTGCAGGGGTACCTTCAATCCATTGAACATTTCCAATACTGGGGAAATGGTTTTGAAAATAGAAAAACAATCCTGAAATAAATTGTCTTAATTTAAATCTCAGCTTCTTGTATTTCTTCATAGCTTCTAGATTCACCATCAATTGACTTCTTAGTGCCTCTTCCAAATCATAGTCAACATTCTCTTTTACCATCGGTAAGAAATATGAATAGCTGCTACCAAGATGGTGTTCATTCTACTTGAATAGTAAATTCTATACCCAATCACCATAGAGACAGATTTTACAGCTACATCAATGATTTTTTTTATTTTCATAGCTCTACCATCCCATCTTGATCTTGTCAACTTTTCAACATCATTATTAGGATTTGATCTAACTAAGGGTACTTCACCAGTTGAGCAAAATTTGGTTATAGCATGGATGAATTCCTTTGTTATTTTATGCGGTCAATACAACCACATAAATTGATCATGATTATGACTTAAAACAAATCTAACTAGCTCATTATAAAAATCATTAATGAAGTTAACTACATGATGAACCCATTTCTTCATGACACTCTTAAACTATTCTTTCAGTATGCCCTTGTTATCACACAATGATCTATACTGTTCATAAATAACTGATACACTCATGTCCTCTAGTTTGAAGTAATAAAAATATCTGACATCTTCAACATGCTAAACTCCATACAGTACATTAGATAGGGCATCAACAGGGTCTATTTCCTCTAATTTCAAAGGATGTAGTTTAAACTCCAGTCATGGCCTCTCAGTCACATCAATAAGATGTGGAGTATCCATACCAAAATATATGAAACTTCAAAGGAAAGAGTAAGATTCACTGATAAATACCTTTCCTACTTTTGAACTAGGGTTTCACACCATTGAAACCTTCAACACTCTTCAATGATTTATAATGTACTTTCGATCATCTTAGATCTATGCTAAACATGTTGAATGCTGGAATCAAAAACTTTCTCTACTCTTCTCGCTCACCAAATGCTCTCAAGATCGCAATGAGACAAATGAAATTCAAACTGTTCATATTATTTGCTTTCAAACTACTCCCTTAAATTATTTAATAGACAAAACCCTAAAATGCTTTAAAATGATCTTAAGAATATTACCAATTGCTAAAAAATCAATGATATTTACTAGTTATGATTCATCAAAATGCACGAGAATATGTAGATTTCACTTACAGTACTTCATCCAAGGGTTCATCTCAAAATTTGACAATATGCTCCCCACAAGTTGTAGAGATAACTTAGATTGTTGGCGATGGATTCACCACACTAGGTGAAGAATTTGATTCCTCATATGGTTTCTCATCACTCTACTTCTTCCAGGTTCTATTCATCTCAGCTCTAGTTTCTTCAATATCAACTTTTTGCTTTCCTTTCCAATCTACAGGATGATTCACCAGTTGGTTCTTCTATGCTCTGCAAAACTTAGCAATGTATCCTAGTTTGTTACAATGAAAACATGCCATTCCAAATGCTCTCCATGGTGTTGCATTGCCTCTACCTATCCTTCTTCACTAGTTCATTGCCACATGTCCAAAAGTTGTTGCAGATTGAACAAATCGCATTGATTATTTTCTCCATCTCATAAAGACTAGACCGGTTAACATAGGGTCTTTGTCAAATAGTGCTTCCCCAATCATTGAAATTCTTTCTCCAATCACCAACAGTTCTTGGATTCATATGAGGTTTTGGATTATTAGCTCCATACCTACATTCAATAGATCTATGCCCATACATGTAGCATGTATAACTGTAACTTTCAAATTTTTTAGGCACATATCTAGTATTAGGTCTATAACCAGTATTAGCATCAAATCCACTTCTACAAACATTAGTAGTATGTCCTAGTTTATGACAATTAAAACAAATAGGTTTGTAATCTTTCTTACTTGTAGGTTTCTGAGCCTTAGGAGTTTTTTTACCTTCATGCATATTTCTCTTAGTACCAAAAGGTTCTCCCTTCTCAAATGTATTGTATCCTAACCTAGATGTATCACCTTTCATGCTCTAAGATTGAATCTATTCATCCAACATGGTAGAACTCTTGTTGAATTTTGCAAGATTCTCATTAGCTTCTACAAGATCTTTAGTAAGATCTTCATTTTACTTCATAAGAGTCTCTCTAAGAGACATTTCCATATCAGGATCTTTTCTTTCTTCTTTCTCTTATTTTTCCTCATGCTAGTGTGCATAAAGAGTGCCATTCTCCTAATTTATCTTAAAGATCTTTTGATCTTGTCTTTAGCTGCCCTCCTAGCTTCAAGTTCTTGACTCATCTGGATTGTAAGGGCTTCTTGATCAAAATCTTTGTCTCCTTCTAGACTAATTTAGTCTCTCCTATTAACATTCTTGTTAATATCTTCCTAGATCTGAATGATGCCCTTGCATTAACCTTTATCTGTTCAATTTCTTCTTCACTTGCTTCTGGTTGCAAGTGCTTAAATATATAATTAATGAATTCTACAAAGAATTTGGAATCTATCCTTGTAGCTAAATGAGGGCTCTATTAAATTTATTTATATTGAAGATGATTACATCTTCCATCTCCCTTTATTGAATTTTAGATAAATTAAGAAACAATGTATTCAAACCTTTGTATATCCCATAATCCTTGATTATTTGAACCATCCTATTAAAAGAGTCTACTAATGTAAATGGTTTTTGAGGTGACTTGCCCTTACTAGTTTCCTTAGAATTCTTAACACTTTCTCTAGAAGTGCTCTTTTATCCTCCTCTGATTCGGTAGCTTCTTCATCATTTGATGGTTTGAGGGCTTGTTGCTTCTTCCTCTTTCTAGTTTGTACTGGTAGAGAAAGTGGACCAACAATTTCCTCCTTTCTTCGGAACTGAATTTTAGATGGTTTCCCTCTTTGTGATTCAACCAGTTGTCTTCTTCCATCTTTGTCTCTTCTTTCTTAGCTTTTGCAACTCTAGTCTTATCGGTAGGGGTACTGGTATGGGTACCAGTAGGTACACTCGATGCTTCAACTTACTCTGTTGCATACTTTTCCCTTGTTTCTATTATCTACTATTTTGTAAATCCTTCCTACTTAACAAATGCTTCTACCTGCTTCCTTATCTTCTTTGCAACTATTGGTCTTTGCAGCTCAGAGTGGAATTGTAGAGATTTTTATTTGTATGTCCCAAACCTCTTTGCAGTGGTATCCGTCAGTTTCTCTAACAGATGATTAGGATAAGTAATGAGTAGATCCATTTGTACCTCATATCCCATAGGTAATACCCATGTGGTTCTATGGATAATAGCTTCCATCATGCAGGTGTTTGCATCTACCACAAAACAAATTTTCTTCTCATACCGATTGACTACTTCTATCGGTATATGCTCTCTAGCATGCATTTTCTTTTTAGACTCCTTGAAGTAACCCCATGAAATATTATCAAACTAGTACTTCAGTATGCTAATGTTTTTCTTCATCTGTATTAGTGCAAGGGTACCTTCAATCCATTGAACATATCGAATACCGGGGAAATGGTTTTGAAAATAGAAAAACAATCCCAAAATCAATTGTCCAAATTTGTTATCTCAACTTCTTGTCTTTCTTCACAGCTTCTAGATTCACCATCAGTTGACTTCTTAGTGCCTCTTCCAAATCATAGTCAACATTCTCTTTTACCATTGGTAGGAAATATGAATAGATGTTGCTGGTACACCGTTCATTCTATTTGAATAGTAAATTATATACCCAATCACCATAGCTAGATCAATGATGTTGTTTACTTCCATGACTCTACCATCCTATCTTGATCCTGTCAACTTATCAACATCATTATTAGATACTAATCTAATTAAGGGCACTTCACCAGCTAAGCAAAATCTGGTTATAGCATGAATGAATTCCTTGGTTATTTTATGCGGTCAATCCAACCACATACATTGATCATGATTATGACTTAAAGTAAATCTAACTATCTCATTATCAAAATCATTAATGAAGTTATTTGCATGATAAAACCCTTTCTCGATGACACTCTTAGACTATTCTTTTAGTATGCCCTTGTTATCACACAATGATCTATACTATTCATAAATAACTGATACACCCATGTCCTCTAGTTTGAAGTGATAAAAATATCTGACATCTTTGACATGCAAAACTCCTTACGATACATTAGATACGACATCAATAGGGTCTGTTTCCTCTAATTTTAAAGGATGTTGTTTAAACTTTGAGCATGGCCTCTCAGCCACATCAACAAGAAGGGGAGTATCCATACCAAAATATGCCAAACTTTGAAGCAAAGAGTAAGATTCATTGATAAACATATTTCTTTCTTCTGAAGTAGGATTTCACACCATCAAAACCTTCAACATTGTTCACTGATTCATAATGTATTTTCGATCACTTCAGATCTCTACTAAACATGCTAAATGCTGCAATCCAAAACTTTCTCTACTCTAATCGCTCACCAAATGCTCTCAAGATCGCAATGAGACAAATGAAATTCAAATTGTTCATTTTATTTGCTTTGAAACTGCTACATTAAACTCTTTAACCGACAAAACCCTAAAACTCTTTAAAACACTCTTAAGCATATTATCGATTGCTAAAAAACAATGATATTTACTGGTTATGATTCATCAAAATGCATCAGAATATGCAAATGTAACTTATAGTAGTTCATCCAGGGGTTCATCTCAAGATTTGACAATATGCTCACCCCAAGTTGTAGAAATAACTTAGTTTATCGGTGATAGATTCTCCATAGTAGGTGAAGAATTTTATTCCTCAGCTAGTTTGTCACCACTCTTCTTCTTCCAAGTTCTATTCATCTCAGCTCTGGTTTCTTCAATATTAACTTTATGCTTTCCTTTCCAATTTGCAGGATTACTCACCGGTTGGTTCTTCTATACTCTGCAAAACTTAGCAATGTGTCCCAGTTTGTTACAATGATAACATGCCATTCCAAATGCTCTCCACGATTCTGCATTGCCTCTACATGTCCTTCTTCAATAGCTCATTGCCACATGTCCAAAGTTGTTTCTGATTTAACAAATCACATTGATTCTTTTCTCAATCTCATTAGGACTGGACCAGTTAACATAGGGTCTTTTCCAATTAGTGCTTCTCCAATCTTTGAAATTCCTTCTCCAATCACCAACAGTTCTTTGATTCATATGAGGTTTTGGATTATTAGCTCCATAGCTGCATTTGATAGATCTATGCCCATACATGTTGCATGTATAATAGTAACCTTCAAATTTTCTAGGTACATATATAGTATTAGGTCTAGTACCAATATTAACATTAGATCTGGTTCTACAACCATTAGGAGTATGTCCTAGTTTATGACAATTAAAACAAACAGTTTTGTAAGCTTTCTTACTTGTAGGCTTTTGAGCCTTAGAAGTTGTTTTACTTTCATGCATGTTTCTCTTGGTACTGAAAGGTTCTCCCATCTTAAATTTATTGTATCCTAGCCGAGATGTATCACCTTTCATCCTCTAAGATTGGATCTATTCATCCAACATGGTAGAATTCTTGTTGAATTTTGCAAGCTTATCATTAGCTTCTACAAGCTCTTTAGTAAGATCTTAATTTTACTTCATAAAGATCTCTCTAAGAGACATTTCCATATCAAGATCTTTTATTTCTTCTTTCTCTTATTTTTCCTCATGCCAGTGTGCATAAAGAGTGCCATTCTCCTGATTTTTCTTAAAGATCTTATGATCTATGTCTTCGATCTTGTGTTTAGCTGTCCTCCTAGCTTCAAGTTCTTGACTCATTCGGATTATAAGGGATTCTTGATCAAAATATCTGTCTCCTTCTAGTTTGATTAAGTCTCTCCTATGAACATTCTTATTAATATTTTCTTGGATCTGAATGATGCCTTTGCATTAACCTTTATCTGTTCAATTTCTTCTTCACTTACTTCCAGTTGCAAGTGCTTAAAGATATAAGGAATGAATTCTTTGTCTTGGCTAATGATAGCCTACCACCTTGCATTAATAAGACTATACAAAGAATTTGGAATCTACCCTTTTAGCTCAATGAGGGCTCTGCTAAATTTATTCATACTGAAGATGACTGCATCTTCCATCTCCCTTTGTTGAATTTTAGATAAATTAACAAACAATGTATTCAAATCTTGGTATATCCCATAATCCTTGATTATTTGAACCATTCTACTCAAAGAGTCTTCTAATGTAAATGGTTTCTTAGGTGACTTGCCCTTACCGGTTGCCTTAGGCTTCTTAACACTTGCTCGAAGTTCTCTTTTATCCTCCTCTAATTCAGTAGCCTCTTCATTATTTATCGGTTTGTAGGCTTGTTGCTTCTTCCTCTTTCTAGTTTGTACTAGTACAGTAGGTGGATCAAGAGTTTTCTTCTATCTTCAGAACTCGATTTTAGATGGTTTCCCTCTTTGTGATTCAACTGTTTGTCTTCTTCCATCTTCTTCTTTGCTTTCTTGTCTTTTATCAACTATAGTCTTACCGATAGGGGTACTAGTAGGGGTAGCGGTAGGTATACTTGATGTTTCACCTTTCTCTGTTGCATACTTTGCCCTTGCTGCTTCTATCTACTCTTTTGTAAATCCTACTTGCTCAGTAAATGATTCTACCTCTTTCCTTATCTTCTTAGCAACTGTTGGTCTCTACAGCTCAGAATGGACTTGTAGAGATTTTTCTTTATATGTCCCAAACCTCTCTGTAGTGGTATCCATTGGTTGCTCTAATAGTTGATTAGCATAAGAAATGAGTAGATCCTTGTCTACCTCATATCCCATAGGTAATACCCATGTGGTTCTTGGGATAAATTCTTCTATCATACAGGTGTCGGTATCTACCATAAAACAGATTGTCTTCTCATACCAGATGACTACTTATGTTGGTATACGCTCTCTAGCATGCATTTTCTTTTGAAACTCCTTAAAGTAACCCCATGAAATATTATCAAACTTTTCCTTCAGTATCCTAATGTTGTTCTTCATATTTAGAAGTGCACGGGTACCTTTAATCCATTAAACATCTCCAATACCAGGGAAATGGATTTGAAAATAGAAAAACAATCCCAAAATGAATTGTCCAAATTTAAATCTAAGATTCTTGTCTTTCTTCATAGCTTCTAGATTCACCATTAGTTGAATTCTTAGTGCCTCTTCCAAATCATAGTCAAAATTCTCTTTTACCATCAGTAGGCAATATGAATAGTTGTTGTTGATATGTTGTTCATTCTACTTGAATTGTAGATTCTATACCCAATCAACATAGAGGCAAATTTCACAACCAGATCAATGATGTTGTTTACTATCATGGATCTACCATCCCATCTTGATCTTGACAACTTATAAACATCATTATTAGGTACCAATCTAAGTAAGGGTACTTCACCGGTTGAGCAAAATCCAGTTATAGCATGAATGAATTCCTTGGTTATTTTATGTGTTCAATCCAACCACATAAATTGATCATGATTGTGACTTAAAACAAAACTAACTAGCTCATTATCAAAATCATTAATGAAGTTAACTGCATAATGAAACCCTTTCTTGGTGACACTCTTAAACTATTCTTTCAGTATGCCCTTGTTATCACACAATGATCTATACTATTCATAAACAACTGATACACCCATGTCCTTTAGTTTGAAGTGATAAAAATATATGACATCTTTGACATGCAAAAATCCATACGGCACATTAGATAGGGCACCAATATAGTCTATTTCCTCTAATTTGAAAGGATCATTTAAACTCCGATCATGGCCTCTCAGTCACATCAACAAGATGTGGAGTATTGGTACCAAAATATGTGAAACTTTGAACCAAAGAGTAAGATTAACTGATAAATACCTTTCCTACTTCTGAACTAGGGTTTCACACCATCAAAAACTTCAACACTGTTCACTGATTCACAATGTACTTTCGATCACCACAGATCTCTGCTAAACATGTTGAATTCTGCAATCACAAACCTTCTTTGCTCTTCTCATTCGCCAAATATTCTCAAGATCGTAATGAGACAAATGAAATTCAAATGATTCATTTTATTTTCTTTCAAACTACTGCATTAAATTCTTTAACTGACAAAACCCTAAAATGCTTTAAAATGCTCTTAAGGATACTACTGATTGCTAAAAATCAATGATATTTACTGGTTATGATTCATCAAAATGCATTAGAATATGCAGATTTAACTTACAATACTTCATCCAGGGGTTTATCTCAAGATTTGACAATATACTCACCCCAAGTTGTAGAAATAACTTAGTTTGTCGGTGATGGATTCTCCACACTAGGTGAAGAATTTGATTCCTCAGCTAGTTTGTCACCTCTCTTCTTCTTCCAGGTTCTATTCATCTCAGCTCTGGTTTCTTCTATATCAACTTTCTGCTTTCCTTTCAAATCCGCAGGATGATTCACTAGTTGGTTCTTCTATGATCTATAAAACTTAGCAATGTGTTTGAGTTTGTTACAATGATAACATGCTATTACAAATTCTCTCCACAGTCCTTCATTGACTCTACCTGTCCTTGTTCAATAGTTCATTGCCACATGTCCAAATTTGTTACAGATTGAACAAATCGCATTGATTCTTTTCTCTATCTCATAAGGACTAGACCGGTTAATATAGGGTCTTTGCCAATTAGTGCTTCTCCAATCATTGAAATTCCTTCTCTAATCACCAACAGTTCTTGGATTCATATGAGGTGTTGGATTATTAGCTCCATACCTACATTTGATAGATCTATGCCCATACATGTTGCATGAATAACAATAACCTTCAAATTTTCTAGGCACTTATGTAGTATTAGGTCTATAACTAGTATTAGCATCACATTTGCTTCTACAAACATTAGTAGTATGTCCTAGTTTATGACAATTAAAACAAATAGGTTTGTAAGCTTTCTTACTTGTAGGCTTCTGAACCTTAGGAGTAGTTTTACCTTCATACATATTTCTCTTGGTACTAAAAGGTTCTCCTTTCTCAAATACATTTTATCCTAACCCAGATGTATCACCTTTCATCCTCTAAGATTGGATCTATTCAACCTACATGGTAGAACTCTTGTTGAGATTAGCTTCTGCAAGCTCTTTAGTAATATCTTCATTTTACTCCATAAGAGTCTCTCTAAAAGACATTTCTATATAAAGATCTTTTATTTCTTCTTTCTCTTAGTTTTCCTCATGCTAGTGTACATAAAGAGTGCCATTCTCCTAATTTGTCTTAAAGATTTTATGATCTATCTCTTTGTTCTTGTCTTCAGCTTCCCTCCTAGCTTCAAGTTCTTGAATCATCTAGATTGTAAGGGCTTCAAGATCTCTCCTCAGGTTAAGTTTCTCACCATTTATTTTCTCCACTTCCTCAACCAATGTATCTATATTTACTTTATCAGAAGCACTGCTTTCATTGATCTTCAACAATTATTCGATCAGTTCCTTCCTTTTAGCTAGTCACGCCTTATACTTCCCTCTTAGGGTTTCTAGTTCTTCCTTGGTTTCTACATGTTTCTTATCCATCTTTTGGTAGCTCATTCCTTCCCCCATATTTTTTTTAGGATTAGAGATCCCTTCCAAGTGGTTAAGCATTAAGGAAGTTAGGCTTTGATACCAATTGATTAAGTTATAAGGAACTGAGAGGGAGGGTGAATCAATGCAAGTAAAAACAATACAAATCTGATTATCAATTTCACCAACATAAAACTAAATAGGCATATAAGAAATAACACCAAGTATGCAATCACCACATAAAGAATAAAGCACATGACACAAGAGTTTATATGTGGAAAATCCAAATTGGAAAAACCATGGTGGGAGTTAGTACCCACAAAGATCCACTATCTGGAGTATAGAGATTTGACCGGTTAACCTCTACAACACCCAGTTAGGGGAACACCCTATTAGCAGTGTCTAAGCTCAGTTAAGAGCTTTACAATAAGGCCTATGAGGACCAAACCTATTAGGAGCTACCCAAGTTATTGGGATTTATAAACACAAGTTAATGTGTCACATGGTTAGAGGATTTAATGATAAGAACTATAAGGATCCAACTGCACATTATTAGGAGTGACCTTGTAAGAGTAGTTTCATGCTGCAACTATTAGGGAGACAACAAGAACAAATAATCTCAGTATAACACCTACAGTGTCTGATAAGATCTTCTTGAGAACATTACAACATCACATATACTTCATCTCTAAACTCCTTTGATCACCACACTATGAGAAATTTGAAATTCGCTAATGATCTCTTACACATTTAACCTCATACTCAGATATCTTTTCATATCTCATTAGACATCTTAAAAACATTATTGGGTCCACTAGAACCTTGTTACAATTCCCTAGGTTCAATGCATCTAGACAATCTTACATTGTATGCCTTAGTTATGTCGGCCACTGACATAACAAATCCAATTTTGTCCAATTTTACTGATTTGGGTGATTTTCATCACTACCAGTTAAATCTCAACCAAAATACCTGCTCTGTCAATTAGATCTCATTCATCGGATTGAATCTCCACATGTGGTCATGAACATAACTTTATCTATCGGCCTATATTGCTGCTGTAAAACTGCATCATCTCATTCTTCAAAGATTTCCTATACCAGTTGTTGGAATAAAATAATGTCTATCTTTTACCGGTTAAGGTCCTAATTACCAGTTCTGTTAAAACTATCTCTGCTTACTAGTTAAGCCTTACTAGTTGACCTGTAGGACTTAGATGACTGTAAAAAACATAGTTGTCATTAATGACAACATAGAACATAGTCATCATACAAAATTCTAATCAAACATGTACCGGTTGCATCAAGCAAACAAACAATTACCGGTTTAGATCAAATGATCAAATGCCAATAGAAATAGGGGTTTGTCTTGTCTATTTGTGTAGGGTGCTTTCATGGTCAAAGATATTAGAATGTACTCATTCTCCCAATAGTTTTTCAATTACTTTTTGAATATACTACTATATTGTTGCTAGTATTACTTCCATTTGTACTTTCAGATGTTACATGAATGATGAATCATAATATTAGGGATATTTAGTTTTGTCTTGGCAATTTCCTTGTCAATGTGTTATTGTTAGACATTAATGCTCAAGTGGTTCACTCATTTGAAATGATCTCATGCTTGGGTTTAGATTCTTGATCTCAAATTCAACTTTGTGCCCTAGACATAAGCACTGGTCTGTTGAAGCTATTCACTACTTTTTTAGAATATAACCTATATAGCTAACACACCATGGTCATTGTAACTTGTATCAAAAATTAGAAAAATTAAAAAGGAAGATATATATACTATTAATATACACTACACAAGGCAACTTATGGTAATTGTGCATTTAGTGAGACATTTATGATGATGTTGATCGAATGACTTTAAATTGGGAATTGGAGTACTACCATATTTCCACATTACATGTTCAAGTTGGAAACACAGAGGTGGGAGTGATGGACATGCCAATTATGCTTAGGGAAACAAAACAATAGACAAAGTTTGTAGGTTAAGTTATTGATAAACGGTTAGGTGAGGTCTTGGTGAATGACCACCCATGCATAGTCCATGTGGTCAAGATAGTGTTGGGGTTGGAGTTTTTGATGGTATATCATAGGCATAGGCTCAGTTCGGACATTTCAACATTTTTTCTTGACATGGTGTTATATATGAGGGTTCCAAGGAGTGGAAAAACGAAACACTCAAATATTGTTCGAGCATGCATATTTCCATGGCATTGATGCGGTGATCAACAATATCGAGGAGATCCTCCTCATTACCCTCTCATAGAAATATTAGATTAGGGGGGTTTCTAGATTTTTGATTGTGCAAACAAAAGATGCCCAGATGTTGTAAGGGTAGAGGAGTGATATATTATGTAGTATAAATTTCCTCTTGTATGTAGCCAAATTCAAGGAACCTAAGGAGGATGATTGGCATTGGGACTACCTGACAACTGAAGGGTTTCTAGATGAAGTTGATAATGACGAGGTGGATGCAACTATGATTGTAGGGGCACTATAACTAAGGAGCAGAGAGGAATGGATTAAGGATGACAAATGCGGTATGGAGGAAATTGCAGTGGGCAAAGCTCATGCTAGCTACAAACAAGATTTCTCAAGCTCATCTTACAAGCCAATAAAGTCAGGCAATACAAAATAAAGGAGGAACGTGAAGCAGCAAGGTAGGCTCAAAATGTCTCCTAGTCTTTAAATATGGTGGAACTGCTTTGTTCTATTTTGAATTTTGCATTGTGTCTTACCAATTATTTAGTTTTTTTGTTAAGTACTTGTGCCATATTTTCTATTATTGGATACTCAATGGGAATATATTTTCAGCTACAAGACAAATATTGTTGTATCTTTATTTTAATGTTATCTTAATATAATGGGTGTTAGCCCTACCCAACTATTTACCTATCATATGAAAGTTCTTTCATGATAATATCATTTCAAGAAAATTTTTATGTCTAGTTTGCTTCATTTTAGAAGTTAGTTAAGTTGTATTTGTATGAGATACATGTAATAGCTAGGGTTTCAAAATAAAAATAAAAATGTTTCACTCTACAACTCTGTTACTATAGATGATCAATTAGACTCATCAAATTGAAATACAAGGAGAAAGAAATGATTAATGTAACAAATGCAACTATAGCCTTGCAGAAAACACTAGAGCATTAAGCCTTACAATGGTAAATTTAAATTACAGGAACATGTAGTAGTTTAATATCATTCATTTAATTACTTAGTTTATAAAACCCTTTAGCATTATGGACTTATCTTCATCAAGCACTTCCAGCTAGCTCTACAATCATGAGAAGATCACTGCCATTGATCTTACCGAAGATAGCTGCACATTATCACACTTAGGAAATGAACATGATGGACCTACATCCTAGCCATGTTACATAGATTTCCACATGTTATTCATTTAGTGGTCCAAATCATCATCACTGTTGGTAGGGTCTATGTAGGCGGAGTTATGGAGTTAGTTTTTGCGAGTAGCTTTCATTAATTGTGCAATAGTGCAATAATTTAAGTTGTCAGATAAACAGGAGGTGACCTCTCAATATTGTGGCTTACAAGGAGGATAGATTTGGCCAACCCTTTCTGATGTGTCCTTTGACCTCCAACATGCAGAATCTTATATCTCCACTTAATAAGAGACTAACATCAATAGGGCCCATGTGCCATTTGTGCACGTGGGGTTGTGATGTTAAGGTCAATGAGCATCTTGATCTAACTGTGCAATCAAATGGTGATCTGGACCGTTGATATTAAAGAAAGTGCATGATAGGATAAAAGCTTTGCAATTCAGAGCAACTAAGAGGCTAACAAAAAGGGTTGTTGCGATAACGATGAAGGACACTCGAGTGGATAAATGTTTCTACTTTTGAATATTTATAATATTTTTAATTAATAATTTTTAATTTATTAGTCATAATAATATTTAAAATTTAATTTTTAACAATATTTGTCTGGTGTTGTGGTGTAATATTTCAAATTTTAAAAATTATTTATATTTTAATAGTAATTTATAAAATTTTAATAAATAATAGCATTGAGGACAATCAAATTAAAGTTATACCAAATTTTTATTGTAAATTCACTTACATTTGTTTTAGAAATTCAAAGAAAAATTTGAAATTATTGAGATATAACAAAATAATACTATGTAAAATTATGATATGTTTGATATATTTCGATGTAGAATCTTTTAATGGAATATTTAATATATTGTATTACATAAAATTAATAGTCAATAAAATAAATAGTATTACATAAAATTAATAATCAATAAAATAAATAGTATTACATAGAATTAATAGTCAATAAATTAAAATTTTCTTTTTCAATTTTTGGTATATTTCATTTTTTTCAATAATATTTTATTTGCTTGTACAATTTGAATGATGCATTCTTGATTTTTATTAAATAAAACTAGTGATATTTTTCTCATATCTAAACTTTCAAATATAGTTAAATTTTTTTATTACAATTTATAAATTGAACTGATAAAATATGAAAGTCATTACCTTTAATTTTTATTATATTTTATTGTTTATAAATTTATTCATTACTTATATTTAAATATTAGATTAATTTATTCACTTGTAATATTAAACTAGATGAAAGTTTATCTTTAATTTACCATCGACTATCCCTTGAACCTCATATAAGGTGTAAGTGATAGTTAACTTTAAGTATAATTATTTAATCAATCAACTTAATGATTGTTGGATGATTGCAGATCAACGTCATAAGCTCTATTTTGGCCCGATGTTCTAAAGGACAAAGGTTTCTTCAAAAAGTTACTGAAATAGAGACACGTGTGAGCATTTCCTAATTAACTATTATAAATTGTATACTTAATTAATGAGGAGGATAGATTGGGCCATCCCTTTCCTATGTGTCCCTTGACCTTCATCATGCAGAATCTTATTGGTCCACTTAAGAAGACCCTGATGTCAACAAGGCTTGCGTGCCATGTGTGTGGGCAGGGCTGTGGAGTTAAGGTGAATGAGCATCTTGATCCAAATGCACAATCACGCAATGACCTGGACCATTGATATCAAAGGAGGTGCATGATGAGTTAAAATATGAAAGTCATTAATTTTAATTTTTATTATATTTTATTGTTTATAAATTAATTCATTACTTAGATTTAAATATCAGATTAATTTATTCACTTGTAATATTTCTTTTGGGTCCGTAATAAGTAGATTTTATTAATATTATAAAGATATGATAACAAAAAGATAATGAGCTTCCACCCTAGCCATCTAAAAAATAGACCACACACGCACTCAAGGTCTGACATATTCACAAGAACCCTGCTACAATATTCGCCCAAAATTCATCAAAACAAGCATGTTGACTAATTGATAATAGTCAGAAATGATACATTCATTATTTTATAGAATCAGAACCCTAAATAGAGACTACCAACATGATTGATAAAAACAAAAAAGGAGTAGTACAATTCCAAATTTAGGGTCCAGAGTCCTCTTGAGGCCTCTTGAGATTGAATTAACTCTGATTTATATCTATTTTAATTCTAGAAAGGTCCTTAGATCTAAATCAAAGTGGAAGGTACACCTTAGTGTTCAGACATTTTAAAAAAAATTGCCATATGGTTTAGGGTTTATCTACTATATTTTAAAATGTTTAAGCCTAAAACCCTAAACCCTAAGTCCAAGCCATGCTACATTCTCTTTTTGATCTATTTCAGCGATGACCCCCAACAATCAGTTTCCAGTGTCCTAAGTTATTCATTCAGGCCCATTATGTTGTTGTATGACCGACCCTTTGTGTTAGCCATCTAGTTCACTCCTCTTTCCTTTTTTGTTTAACTATCCTTCATCTTCAATGAAATCAATGATTATTATTTGGATGCATTTGCATGATTAGATTAATGGGCATATAAATGTTATCTTTGAAACCCCGCTACTTACATGGTAGATGGGACCCAGTCAAGCTCATTGTGCATATATATGGTCATTGACAAGGTGGAATGGTAGGCTTGACACAATCACTCCCTTTGCAATTTAATAAGAAAACATTTTGGTAATGATCAACGACCAGAAGTGATTGCACAACTATTGAACTAATCAAAGATGCATCCAAAGTCTAATTTCACAATACTATTGCAGACATGGTATGTGGGATCCATGAAGGCTGACGATAAATGTCTTGACAAATAAGAAAAGAGCATGTGGATAGCTAAGCCATGCAATAAGAGCATGGGACCTATGGCCCAATTTTCTAAGTACGATAAAGAGAGACACTTTCACAATAAGGTCTACGCCTAAGATTGTTGCACAATTGTGTGATTGGGAAAAGGTACATGACCAAGATAACTCTACAAATGTTGAGTCTTAAGAGGTAACAATAAAATTGAAATATTAAATCTACTATGTGTTGGCATATGTGTAGAGTATGTTGACATGATGATATTGTGTTGTCATTGATGTCAATATGCTAAAGAGTGAACTGCTAAATTGTAGCCAAGCAACTAACAAGGTGAATCGGTATACTATTGAGAACCAGTATATGTGAAACAGTGAAATGGTATGTTTGTTCAAGTGAACCGGTATATTGTAAGATGAATCTGCATATGGAATGTTTTTATCAAGGTTTAATATGGTATGACTACCAATTGGTAGTCTCAGCTTCAAGGTTTCTGGTTGAAGTGTTTTGAGCCTGTGTTATTCAATCGATGGCACTGTGTGATGAGTTAGCATTGTATTGGAGATCTAATGGAGATCAGATCGTGTTGCCATGTCCTCATGCACGTGAAGGATCTTGCATGAAGGAGATTGATCCTGTCTACCTTGGGAATGTGCGAAGTCTTTGCAAACGGTGGAGAACGCATGATGGATTATTGCCTCCATGAAGCGGTGAAGTATGAACAATGGAGAATATATTGAGATCTGTTCAAGACCATTGTATTCAAATGCATAGTGTTCAATGGTGAGGATTGAACCAACTGAATGGCTCATCCTAAAGGTTTAGGGTTTAGGGTTTATGTTGCTGACCTGTCTGTTTCCTATAAGGTCAATGTTGTATGTGTATCTAAGTGCAAAGATATATGATTCTTGCTAGACTAGATAAGAGGAGTGATACCTGTAGAGTGTGTATGCAGAAAGAAGGAACCTAAGCGGATTTGCACTGGCATTGAGTGCTATTACAAGATCATTGTAATACCTATTGATCTCTAATAACTTCAACAGTTGGAGAATCCCTTAACAGGGTAGCTTTAACCAGCTTACTGTAAATCCTTTAACAAGGTGACTCAAAGCCATTGATTTCATGAAATCCTCTGACAAGGTAACCTCTAATAGGGTTTAACCCTTAACCGGGTATTCTAGCCATCCCTTAACCAAGTGATCCCTAACAAGATCTGTTCCTAACAGAACCTATTGTAACAGTCTTTAACCGAACTAGGCTCCTAACAAAGCGGACTTCTAAAGAGTTCAAAAATAGCTTGTGGGTATTCATCCCCACCAGGGTTTTTCCCAATTGGGTTTCCATGTGAAAATATGTGTGTCATGTGTGATGCCTCTTTCCTGTGATATTTTTTTATTTCCTGTTTAAGCAATGATGCATGTTGATTTTGCAAGCTATTATATTTCTGATGTTAGATTACCTATTTATGCACAAGGATAAAGTGGAAATGAGGGAATAGGTTATGTGGAAAGATAAGTGTATCCAGTTTATATCTTTCACAATCTCATTGTGCTTAACAGGTAGTAATTTGGTTCAAACCTATGTTAGTGATTGCTAGTCAAGTTCACTATTTGCAGTCAAACCGGTTCAGAAAACGCTTTTGTGCCTATACTGATTCACCCCCCCTCTCAGTACCAATTTGGTACTCACTGTTCATCATTGAGTTATCAATTGGCATTCGAGCATCCTCCAAGTCCTTTGTGTTGTGAGCTTAACTGCTTTAGGGAAAGATCTTATTGTAATGATGAAGAGGGAAGGTCCAAAGTTCAACAGAGATAATTTCAAAATATGGAAGGACAAAATGAAGATATACATCAGAAGCATGGTTGCTCAACACTGGAGATATATTGAGAATGCTTATGTTATTCCTATTAGTACTCTCACCGATGATCAAAAGAGAGAGATCCAAAAGAATGGGCAAGTCATGGAATCCCTAATCAACAACTTATCTAACATTGAGTTTATTGGTGTCCATGATAAAGATAATCCCAAAGAAGTATGGGATACTCTTGAGAATATCTATGGTGGTGATGAGCATGTAAAACAAGATAAGGAAGAAAGCCTCAAGGGAAAGTTTGAAGACATGCCGATGGTTGAAGGAGAGACCATTCAACAATATGGAATAAGAATCAAAATTGTTGTCAGAGATATCAAGAGTGCAGGAGGCAAAATTGATGATTCTACTGTTGTTAAAAAAGTCCTAAGATCCTTATTACCTGTCTATGCTATAAGGGTTGCTACTATTCAGGAGTTGAGGTCAATAGAAAAGACTAAGGTATCGCTAGAATCCATCATTGCAAAGTTGATAGCCTATGAGCTAAATAGTTTTGATGGTAGTATTTAGAAGACTGAATTATATTTTAGGGCATTTGTTGCACCATCCAGAAAAGGTCAAGAAGCAAGCACTAGCGGTGAACCAAGATAGAGCAGAGAAATGGATGATGAAGAGATACTGATGGAATTTGAATCTCTTCTTGCCAAGAGTCTTCCTAAGGGAACCGGTAAATACAAAGGTAAGCTCCCTTTGAAATTCTTTTCTTGTAACCGGATAGGACACATTGTTGTAAATTGTCCTAATGGTGATAACAAGGACAAACTGGAAAGGTTCAAGAAATTCAAAAGAGGAAACTGGAGAAACTTTTTTGCAGCAGTTGATGAAGGTGTCACAGATGAGGAATATGAAGATATTGTGTTTGTTGCAGTCAAAGAAGATGTGTTAGACAAGAAGGCTCTTGTCTCCCACTTTGATAATTCCAATGAGTGGATTATTGACAGTGGCTATTCTCACCATATGACTAGTAATTGGAACAAGTTCCTATCTCTAGAAGAGTATGATGGTAGTGTGGTTCATTTTGGCAATGATGCACCATGTATGGTCAAAGGAAGAGGGTCCATCTCTCTGAATGGAAAGAGCAGTGCTAACAATGTGTATTGGGTGGAAGGTCTCAGACACAACCTATTGAGTGTTGCCAAGCTGAATGATAGTGGACTCACTCTGGAATTCAAAAATGGAGTATGAAAAATCAAAGGAAACAATGGTGAACTGATGGCCATTGGTATGCAGACCAAAGGTAACCTATTTCATCTAAATGCTAGTATAAGTACATGTCTTATGGATAAATTTGGTGATAGCTGGATATGGCATAGGAGACTCTACCATGTAAGCTTTGATAACATTGTGAAGGATAGTAAGATTAAGGTAGTTAGAGGACTACCAGTGCTGAGCAAAATGGAAAATCATTGGGGAAAATGTCTTCCTCAACCTTCAAAGGTAAATCTTTCACTACAGACAATTTACTTGAACTTGTGCATACTGATTTGTGTGGTCCTATGAAAACTAGGAGTGTACAGGGAGATGGGTATTTTATTATTCTTATAGATGATTGCTCAAGAATGATGCGGGTCACATTCTTGAAGGATAAATCTAAAGATTTTGGAAAGTTTAAAGCTTTCAGAGCATTGGTAGAAAAGGAAAGTGGTAGAAGAATCAAATGCCTTAGAACTGATCAAGGAGGGGAATTCACTTCTGGTGAATTTAACAAATACTATGAAGAGAATGGCATCAAGAGACAACTATATGCCCCCTAGACTCCATAGCAGAATGGCTTAGTAGAAAGAAACAATTGGACTGTGGTTGAAGCGGCTAGAACTATGTCGATCCAAGGAAAGGTTGCTCACGCCTTTTGGAGAGAAGCGGTGAGCACTGCAGTCAACATAATGAACTGGGTACTCATCAAAATGGGAAAGGATAAGACTTCTTATGAGTACTGGACCGGTAAGACACTAGTGGCAAGCTACTTTAGAGTATTTGGTAGCAAATTTTATATCAAAAGGAGTGAACATTAGAGCAAGTTCGATGCAAAATGTGATGAGGGAATATTCCTATGATATTCCACCAAGAGTAAAGCTCTCAAATGTTTCAATAATAGGACTTAGAGAATCATTGAAAGCATCAATGTTAGGGTTGATGAAAACTCTAAGAAACTTGAGGAAACTGACAGTAAGCATGTAGGAGATGAACAGGTAGTAACCTTCTGGGAACCGGTTGCAAATCAACCGAGTACCAGTAATTGTGCTCCTACACCTGTAGATGCTGATGTAGATGAAGATGAGGATGAAGAAGAAAAGAAAGAGGAATCTATTAAGAATATACCAAGGTATGTCAAATTCAATCATGATCCAAAGCAGATCATAGGAGATAAAGATACAAAAATTCTTACAAGAAGAAAGGTTAGAGAAAACTCACGTATGATCTCTGAATTTAAGCCTAAATCATTCAAAGAGGCACATGAAGATGAAGACTGGATCAAGGCAATGGTAGAGGAACTTGACCAGATAGAGAAGAATGGAACATGGTCCTTGGTACCAAGATTTGAGCATAAAAATGTCATTGGAACCAAATGGGTCTTCAGAAATAAGTTGAATGAGGATGGCACAATGGTAAGGAGCAAAGCCAGGATAGTGTGTAAAGGATATGCCCAAGAAAAAGGAGAAGACTATGGAGAAACCTTTTCTTCAGTAGAAAGATTGGAAGGAGTTCATATGCTTCTTGCATATGCAACTTTTAAAGAATTCAAGGTATACCAAATGGATGTAAAATCTGCATTTCTAAATGGAATACTTGAAGAGGAGATATATATAGAGCAACCAGATGGGTTTTCCCTATCAAAAGATAGTGACATGGTGTGTAGGCTACATAAGGCCTTGTATGGACTGAAGCAGGTGCCTAGAGCATGGTATGAACGCTTGCACTCCCATCCTGTGAAGATTGGATTTGAAAGAACAAGTGAAGATAGCAATATCTACTTGAAATCTGAAGGAAATCAGGTTCTAATTTGTGAAGTATTTGTTGATGAAATAAGCTTTGGTGGAGATGACAAGATGAGTCATGACTTTGCAAATGAGATGAAAAAGGAGTGTGAGATGTCACTCATAGGGGGGATTAAGTTCTTCATTGGACTGTAGATTCAACAAATGAAAGATGAAATCTTCATTACTCAGCCCAAGTATGTCAAAGTGGTGTTGAAGACCTTTGGCATGGAAGACAACAAACAGGTTGGTACACCAATGGTGACCAGTTGTAAACTATCAAAAGAGGATGACTCAGCATTGGTAAATGAGAAGGATTACCGATCAATGATTGGTAAGTTGCATTATGTAGTGCATAGAAGATCGGACATTACACATGCAGTAGAGATTACCGCTCGCTTCTAGAAGAGCCCAAGAGAATCTCACTTGATAACAGTTAAGCAAATTCTTAGGTATTTGAAGGGAACTATTGAGTCTGGATTATGGTATCCATACAATGATGATTTTAACCTAAGAGTGTTCACAGATGCTGATTGGGCTGGTAACGTGGATGATCGGAAGAGCACAACCGGTGGTGCATTCTTTCTTGGTGGTAGACTGGTCTCATGGATGAGTAAGAAGCAGAGTTATATCTCTCAGTCTAAAGGAGAAGCAGAGTATGTTGCAGCTTTTATGAACTACAACCAAACTATTTGGATGAAGCATGTGTTGAATGGTTGAAAAGTTCCTATATCTGAACTGGTAAGCATATTTTGTGACAATACAAGTGCAATTAACATCTCCAAGAATCTGGTTTTACATGCTAGAACTAAGCACTTTGAACTCAAGTATCATCACTTGAGAGAAACGGTTTAGAAAAAAGAGGTGGTCTTGGAACATGTTTCTAGTAAGGAGCAGTTAGCAGACATATTCACCAAGCCTCTACCGAAGGCTACATTTACCTATTTGAGAGGTGAATTAGGGGTGTTTCCACTTCAAGAGATAAACTAAAGTTTTGTGCTCCACATCAATTGGATCGCACTTTGCTATATCCTGTTAGGATTGATGTGTTGAAGGATGCTACTCCTCAGGGGGAGCAACATAGTGGAACAGGGAAGCTTGTGCCTCCACTTTTGCATTATTGTCAAAGGGGGAGAAGATGTGAAGCACATAAGATATCTATAGTATTAAGGAGAAGATGTGATGCAAACATCTTTGCATATTGACATCAATACCAAAGGGGGAGATTGTTGGCATATCTACAGAGTATGTTGACATGATGATATTGTGTTGTCATTGATGTCAATATGCTAAAGAGTGAACCAGTAAATTGTAGCCAAGCAACTGACAAGGTGAACCGGTATACTATTAAGAACCAGTATATGTGAAATAGTGAAGCAGTATGTTTGTTCAAGTGAACTGATATATTGTAAGATGAACCAACATATGGAATGTTTTAATCAAGGCTTAATATGGTATGACTACCAGTTGGTAGTTTCAGCTTCAGGGTTTCTGATTGAAGTGTTTTGAGCCTGTGTTATTCAACCGATGGCATTGTGTGATGAGTTAGTATTGTATTGGAGACCTAATAGAGATCAGATCATGTTACCACATCCTCATGCATGTGAAGGATATTGCATGAAGGAAATTGATCCTATCTACCTTGGGACTGTGTGAAGTCTCTGCAAACGATGGAGAATGCGTGATGGGTTATCGCCTCCATGAAGAGGTGAACTATGAATGATGGAGAATGTCTTGAGATCTATTCAAGGCCATTGTATTCAAATGCATAATGTTCAATGGTCAGGATTGAACTGACTGAATGGCTCAACCTAAAGGTTTAGGGTTTAGGGTTTATGTTGCCGACATGTCTATTTCCTATAAGGTCGATGTTGTGTTTCATGTTGAAGTTGTTGGCAAATGTTGTGTGTGTATCTAAGTGCAAAGATACATTATTCTTGCCAGACCAAATAAGAGGAGTGATACCTGCAAAGTGTGTATGCAGAAGGAAGGAACCTAAGTGGATCTACATTGGCATTGAGTGCTATTACTATATCATTGTAATACCTGTTGATCTCTAATCACTTCAACAGTTGGAAAATCCCTTAACAAGGTAGCTTTAAGCAACTTATTGCAAATCCTTTAAGAGGGCGACTCAAAGCCATTGAGTTCATGAAATCCTCTGACAAGGTAACCTCTAATAGGGTTTAACCCTTAACTGGGTATTCTAGCCATCCCTTAACCGAGTGATCCCTAACATGATCAATTCCTAATAGAACCTGTTGTAACAGTCTTTAACCAGACTAGGCTCCTAACAGAGAAAACTTCTAAAGATTTCAAAAATATCTTGTGTGTATTCATCCCCACCGTGGTTTTTCCTAGTTGGGTTTCCACATGAAAATATGTGTGTCATGTGTGATGCCTCTTTCCTGTGATGTTTTGTTATTTCCTGTTTAAGCGGTGATGCATGTTGATTTTGCAAGCTATTATATTTCTGATGTTAGATTACCTATTTATGCACAAGGATACTATGGAAATGAGGGAATAGGTTGTGTGGAAAGATAAGTGTTTCTGGTTTATATCTTTCACAATCTCATTGTGCTTAACTGGAAGTAATCTGGTTCACACCGGTGTTAGTGATTGCTAGTCAAGTTCACTGTTTGCAGTCAAACTGATTGAGGAAAAGTGTTTGTGCCTATACTGATTCACCCTCCCTCTCAGTGTTGGTTTGGTACTCATTGTTCATCATTGAGTTATCACTATGTTATGTCTTCTAACACTGACTGACCATTGCACTTGCATACGTCCCCATAGTTAATGAATCCATCTTGCCAAGTATGATATGAATTTCTTTGCTATATTAACACCGATCTCCCGCTAAGTCATATTTTTTTATTGAACAATACTTTTTGAGATTTGAACTTAAGACGTCGCATGTAGGAGTGTTGTTGCTAATTCATATTTATAGTGCTCTGCATATTATAAAAATTGTTTTGTGTTTTTTTCTATCATAATCAGGGTTTCTAAGAAGTGATTGTTATGTATACTTTCATTACACTCCTACTAGATTTTGACATTCTCTACATAATTCTAGATTTCTCATTATTGTCTTAATGTCGTAGGATTTAACCAGAGACAACTTATATAAGCTTCTCATTTCTGTTAGTTTCTAGAACCCTAACCTTAGGAATGGCAGAGTCTTCTAATATGGGGAAGAGAAAGCTCTCTGTAGAAATAATTGCACAACTCCCTAGATCATCATAGACACAAAATAGATCCCAACATGGGTCCCAACCAGATGAATTCATCATTGATCACTTTGCTAGAATCAAGGATGAGTTGATTCCACCATTAGGTTTCAGTCTCTAGGGGGGAGGCTACAAGAAGAAGGAGAGAATTCTAGTGTCCAAAATATGGAACTCCAATCTACCAAAACTTGTGGTGCCAAATGTCTATGTGAATACTAAATTGATTGCTGCAATTGCTGCAAATTACAAGCCCAATACTAGACAGATTGTCTGTAGTAAAGGTGGTAGGTTTACAAAATCACTAGATGTTCATGCTCAACCCTAACACAGATTGGGTTATTGATCCCCAAGAGCTAGATATGGAGTATAAGAAAAATGTACTCTTGTATAGAAGAAGATTGGCATCATCCAGGCCTTTAAACATAAAGGGAGATGATATAAAGTCGACATCAAATCAGACTACCCCTTACAACATAGACCTATTTATCAATTATTTTTTGGATACATACTATGCTTTATGTCAAGTATGAGTTGTGGATACAAGGGACCTGATTCCAAAATGGATGTTGATGGTTTGTATGGATATCCAAAGAAACGATATCAATAGGTTTTTCGACTATGCTTCTGTCATAGCTCAAGGTTTGCATAATGCCTCGTCTAATTTCAAAATGGGCAAATAAATTTTTTTCTGGTATTACTCTCCCCTGATACATATGCTTTTGTTCAAAGGTCTTAAGGTATGTCATCCTTATTTTCAGATTGCAGCTAAAGGGGAGCCACTTCTTGTTGAAGAGTGGACCTATATCTAAGACTAACATATGAATGAGTCAAACTATTTGGTTTTTGAAAAATTCTTTGTGAGAAAGCTTTTGAGCATTTTGCAGAAGTAAGCAAGGTGGAGTCTAAGCCCAATGTCTAAGTAATTTCTCAGACCCAAAGCTCTTAAGCCTGAGTTAGGTATCACCCATAATTGGGGATCTTGGTTTTTCTTTAAGGACCACACAATCATAAGGGTATTTGGTAGTCTTGTTACTCCTAGGATTTTACCTATTACTGTTCAAGATAGGGTGGCCTTTTTAGAAATCATGCATGAACTAAATAAGGGTGATAAGTATTTGATGGGAGGGTCACACAAGAAAGGATCAAAGATCCCATCACAAGTTGTGATTGGGATGTATCACTTTTTAAATAGGAAAGCATGTGTTATCTTGGATTTTATGTTGAACATGTATAGACTTCCCCGAGCTAGATATGGGTTTTAAGACTAAATGGTATGTCCAAAATATTGGGAAGGCTAAAACACTAGAGCATCAATGGGATGAGGAAGATGATGAAGACCTCATAAGGAATGCAAAAAACTATGAGGAAGTATTGAAAATAAAGGAAAGGTGGTATAAAATCCAATATGAGAAAACTAGAAGAAACAAGGAGGATGGTTCTTACTCTCCACAATGGGAGATCCAAATAATCCAAAAAGAAAGGATGAGAGCAATTTTGGCTACTTATATAGATGTTGATAGAATGGTCTTACCTCATGAGAGACCCTTCTTGGATGGTATAGCCCCATTGCATGTAGTAGAGGAGGAAAGGATAGAATCTCCTCAGTCAATTGGCTCTCCCATTGGCCCCACTTCCCCTCCCTCGATCCCTCAATAACCTCCATCCACATCTACTCTTAATCTAGAATCATCACACCCTTCAAACTCCTCACAAAGATTGCTTGCAAAAGCTACCATGAAGAGGCCCATGAGTGCACCATCTTTGAGTGGTTATGTTTTTCAAGTCCTAGAGAGCCCTAGGGATGTACCTCCCTTGCATTTATTGTCTCTAGAAAGAGAAATACCTTTCCAATCATGTCAAGGTTTTGAATTATAAGGGGATGAACCCTTACCTCCTCACATATTTGATACAAGGACAGGGGTTACCATTCAAAATCCTCTGAAGGAGTGGGCTCTTGATTCTTTTAGACTTGGGGGAGATCTCAATGAAGATGTGAGATTGAATGCTTGTGAATAATTCATGAGTGATGATGATTTCATAAATACTAAGGAATTCAAGAATTTTGTTATAAAAAAATTGGTACATGAAATGGAAAAGAGAAGAGGTATTAACATTGATAATTTGGAGAATGAAGAAAGATTGAGAATGAAAGATGAGGTCGTAAGAGCTACAAAGTAACAATTTGCTTCTATGACCCTAGAGATAGGAAGACAAATTATAAAGACAATCAGGGTACTTCTTTTTGAAGGATGGGACATCTCTTCCGTCATTATTTTTGATAAATTAAGAATGAGACATGGCATAGATCTAGAATCAATGGATCCAGTGCAGAGAGAGGAAGTAATGTCAGAAGCACTATTTGATGATAATCTTGATCAATTAGTTATTTGGTGTATTTATAGAGTCACAAAAAGGCCTAGCATGAGCTATGAAGTTGGTCAATTATTTGGAGGTCTTTTAGTCAAAAGAGTGGCCAACACTTCAATTACATAGGAAATAGGCCTCAATCTAAATGTGGCAAAATTTACTCATAAGGTTGTTTTGAAGACAAACGAAAACGTAACAATTTTGAGAGAGAAGGTGACTTCTTTGGAAGAACAGTTGAGAGAAGGAAAAACATACACACCTCTAGGAAGGATTGAGCATACATATGATAAAGATATGGGATTATAGAGTGATCTATCTCAAGCTAGATTGGAGATAGTCCATTTGAGAAATGAAAGGGATGTAATAAAGATGGATGCTTTGCACATGCAAAGAAGAATAAAGATAGACATAGATAAATCACTATTGGAATCAGAGATCAATGAAATTTTGAACCGTTCTGATACAACATGGGATGAGGACAGGGAGTTACTAAGGTTTTATCAAAAACATTTGAGATGGAAATGTTTCATGGCCTAGTCATTAGCTTAGATGAGCAAGACAATTGCAGTGTCTAAGATTTTATTGATTAAGCCTCTCCCAAGTTTATTACATGACATGATTGAAAGTTTTAAAAATAGGTTTGAGATGTTAAAGAAGCTCTTTATTATTCATGGGATGTATACACAAAAAAATAGTTGTGAACTCATAGGCTTTCAGTGTTTATTCACCAGCATCATGCCTACTCTGTTTGACAGAGAAAGAAGTAGAACAAAAGGAGAAAAGGGCCTAAGATCCAAAGAAGATTGGAAGGATAATATCAAAACAATTCAGGATCAGATGTTGCCAGATATAACATTAGATGATACACAGTTCATTAAGAAGTTAGAATCCTACATGGATGCACTCTTAAGGTTCAACATGGTATGACCAGAATAGAGGTGACCATGCCAAAATTTGAATATGCCAACTATCAACAACATCTAAAGGCTCTTCATGATCTCAAATAGTATGGTTTTGAAGAATTCTAATCCTTTTTCCTCTCTTTTCTATGTTTCTTCTAGTTTTTATTTGATCACTTCTGATCCCTTTTCCTTCCTTTTCTTTAATTTTAAAATTTTGATATTGTAAGAGGCCACAAGCTTTTTGCATCCTTAATTTTTCTATAAGAGAATAATCAAGGCATTATTTTTCCCTCTCCTTAGACTTCTATATATACTTCAAAAGTCTAATAGAAGTCGATATACTAATTCACCAAGGGTGAATAATATACAAAAAGACCATGGTTGTTATCCAAAATCTTATATGAATCAATGAAATCGAGGATTTTTTGGTTGAGGTTCATATGTCTACATTGTGTTGTTGAGTTTTCATGGGTTTCAACTTCTTCTAAAGTAGAAGATTAAAATAGCTTACTTAATTCAAAGGGATTCTATGTAGAGAACAAGTAGTATATTGCAATAGGGAAAACTTGTAATGCCCCACCAGGAACCCTAAAGGATAGCAACACAAAAAGGCAACTAAAAGGCGCAATAAATTTTTTTTTTAAGATTAAGGGAAATAATCATAACCTTGCTCAATAATTAACATAAGCGGAAGACTAACATTACATCCTAAAGGGTTACCAACGAAGATTACTTCAAAATAAAAACCACATCACAAAATTAATCCAATCTTCCATTTAAATTAAGGAAAGCCAATAACGATAAAATAATTCATATTCATAAATTGATCTTCAAAAGATAGGCTTACAGAATTACAACATACATACTTCCAAAGATTCATTTATACAAATAGGAAAGATAACTGAAACAATATACATCCCATGACTTAAATTACAATATTCCATAAAATTACATGGCTTCCATAGAACAATAAATTACAATTTTTACAATTTGTTGATACAATGACCACACGGCCTCAAAGTACAAAATCAAGAATATAAGTGCTACGAGAAGCACGAACCAAGATGCACCGGCGAAGCCAATCCTCGCGTGAAGGTAGGAACAAGGCATCCGATGGGAAGTGGCACTACCACCCGACCATGTGATCCCAAAATGGAACCACCCCACCGTGCTAGGAGATAGCAGACGACCCTCAAGCAAGCAAGAAAAGAACAACAGTACAGATGACTCCGCAGTACACAAGTGACTCGACTCACAAAACACTAGCGACCCTAGAGAGAGAGTGTCATCACATGGCTTAACATGGTTACCCTAGGAAGGTCTCCATAGGTCCCGGCCCCCATCATGGGTTATCCTGGTAACCTCTCCCGAACCCCCGGCTCCATCTAAGCATCATGCGGACCCTACCATCCTTTCGTGAAGACAAGGTGGTAGGTTTGCCATTCCAGGCCTTCCCAAACACCTTGTGCCTATACAAGCACTCAATCGTGTACGGGGTGTATTATCTTAATTAAATTAATAACTACCCACCCCCTAAACAATTATTAGGTTATCACTTAATAGCTGACTTTCGAGGGGTTATCCTGCCATCCACTTCGGGTGCGGCCCCCGCCCGAAAGCCACTCTCTCTACTAGGTCACTAACTGGATAAGGCTATCTATGAGAACTCTATGGTGGACTACAACCATAAATTATCCAGACATGACGCAGGTGTAGGACTCACAGTCACAAACCCAGAGTTAACCATAAGGGACATATCACATAAAAGCCCACTTCCTCAAGGTTTGAACAACGACACCTGACCAAGGGCAAACATCGACAACATATTGACCATTTTAAACATAATGCGACGACATTAAAACGATTAGACTGCAATGATAAAAACACTACAAACAATCTTTCTTTGAGCAGTCAACATTTAAATCAAATTGAACAAATGTATACAAGCTACTATAAAATAATTCCAAAACAACATCTATTTGACGAATACAATCCTCATACAACTATTTTATAATACTTGGATAACAAAGACCAATATTAAATTTAGTCCGACTTGCCTTAATCCCAACATTACCACTAACCTCTAAATCATTTGATTTATTTTCACGATACCAATCAATTAATCCCCATTACTAAATCAAAAGAATTACTCATTAATCTTAACATCATCGTAAACTATATTCAACACATTATTATTATTTAATATTAAATAATAACATATTGTTATTATTGTTAAAATAACAATATATTATTGCTTAATACTAAAACGAATAACGCGCATAGAATTTATTAAAAACCTTTAACATATTGTTGTTATTTAATATTACATGGTAACATATTATTATTTTTTTTTATAAAATAACAATATGTTATCATATAATATTAAATCTACCATAAAACTAACCATATTACTTACCACTAACTTAACTTTTAATCATTTTCGTTTTTTTTAAAACTAACAAAAAAAAACATTAAAAAAAATAATGTTTAAAGCCCCGTGGGCCCCCACGAACCCACAGGCAGCAAGCGCTGCCTTTCCCAAACTGGGAAATGCAGCGAGCTGCATTCCCAGCTTGGGGAAAGCAGCGCTGCTACCTTTTCCCACGCTGGGGATAGTAGCTAGCACAGCTAAAGGGAAGGGAAAGGGGGGTGCGTGGCTGGGTCGAGCCCAGCTCCCCGCCACCGCCCCCAACACAATTTAAATTTAAATTTAACAAATTAAATTTTGTTTAATTTAACAGTTAAAAAAAAACTTTACAAATAAAAACGACAGAGGATTAAATAGAGCAGAAATTCAAGGCACAGACAGAGGTGAAAACCTCTGTCAAACACAATAAATAAAATTAAACTCCCAGCCATCAAGTTTATCAACATACAAACAAACAAAATTAACTTAAAGAGGAGTCATAATTTTACCAGCAATCACCAATTTTCTGAGACAAAACAGGGGCATTAATATTTCATTCAAATTTGCCCAATTTGCTTTAAAAGTTTAATTAAATGGGAATAGACTAAATCCCCAAACCCCAATTGAAACTATTTGTTTCAAATCAAGCATAAACAAGGAATTTTAACTCATAACTATCATTTCTTAAAACTGGAAATATTTAGGGAGAGATATTTTATGAATGCTTGGCAAAATTTTGCCAGCATAACACTACCAAAATCCATCAAAATTCCTAATTACATACAGCATGATAAACCAAGAAATTTCTTGCATAGAAAAGATGAAACATTAAGAATTCAGTTAAGGAAACTTCATGGGAGAAATTAAGTTTAAATTTGATAACCAAAATAGTTGAGTTCTTCCTCCATAACCCATAACAAACAACCACTTCAAGATTTTAAAACAATTAACAGCAAGAGGAAGGAAAGCAATGATTTTTTTGTTGCAATAAGCAAGGATTCAACCAACCTTTTGATTTCCAAGCAAGAATCCCAACTGGTTCACACCCAAATCCTCCCTTCAAGCCAATTTTCCAAAATTCCTTTCTCCTCCTCCAAAATAAGCATCACCCCCAAAATCTCCTCCAAAATGGCTTAGAAGAAAAATCTCTTAACCTAATTTTCTAGGTTGCCCAAAATTTCTATTAAAAAAAAATATTAAAATTCCCCATTGACTTTCTTTTCTTTTTTCTATTTTTCCTTTTTCAAATTTCTCAAAACAATAAATGAAAAATTCTCTTTTTTGAAAATTACATTTTCATAAGTATCAATTTAATCCATTTTTTTCTACTAAATAGGAAAGCAATGAGTTAACTTAATTGAATATATTTAAAAGCAATTAACTAATCTATTCCATTTCTTTCGTTGGATCTAAACACGATTTCTTTTCCAAATAAGCAACTAACAGTTAAAATTTAATAACTAATCAATTTCGCTTGATTCAAAACATAAGGCATAATAAGGAATGAATCGCTCAAGTCAACAATAATGACAACTTAAACTTAAATAATTAACCGAACCACCAAAGCATGCAAATCGAGGAAAAGTAAAAAGACTCAAAATTCAGACAAAGGGGATGAACGACCGACTGACGGCACTCACAATAACAGACTGAGGTAATGACTAGGGTCAAAAGCTATCTCCTCCACTCCCATCAGACATATAAGGCACGCTCAGACCTGTGAAGCCAGGTGGAGACGATACCCCGTACCTACCCGGTACTTGTACCTGCAATATCCTGCATCACCGAAGCACACATACATGCATATAGATATAGAATACACGGCACGCACACCGATGAAGGAGAATCACGACGTTCCCTGTCTCATCGAAACGAGTGAAGGAAAATCGTCCCCTTGCATCCAATACAATAGCAAACACGCAACATATATATATGACACATCAACTAGATAAAGTAAAATGTCAGTACGAGCAATAATCCACGAAACACTAGAAATCACCAATACTGAAATACTGAAAGTAACTCATGCATCCAATATCCAGATAAACATGATATAATATCAAATACGTCTGCAAAATGACGAGCAATCAAGTGCCAACTGAAAAGTAAACTGAAACACAAAATCAGTCTAATAAGTCCGATCAAAACGGGGTACTACAAAACTCATCTCATACTATGGTCGATATCAAATATTAATCATATTTTTTTATACTAATGCAATTAATAGTCTCCATAATCATGATCTAATTACTAATGCAACACTACACTTTGTGGATACTTTAATGTTGAATCAAAATTATCAAATAAATAATTATTAATGCAACCTTATTCATGAGCACTAAAAACTAGTAGTACGTTAATTTATTAACTTGTAAATAGAAATTTGAAAAATACAATTGCATATCAAAATTAAATGATATTGATAGAAACATAAAATATCATCAAGCACAATTAGGATTTTGTAATGTGACAGGTAAAATACATTATGCAATATGCAACCAAAATTTTAATAAATACATAGCAACTGCTAGTGCTAAATCTCTTAAATTTGTCAAATCATCTTATCATCCTGATCATCAAATCGAGAGCTTCCTTGATTATTGTTTTTGTTTTCTTCAATCTGCATACCTTCACATGAGCACATCTCAAAACTAGTAGTACATATGTCACTAGCATTCATTTTGTCATTGTCATTTGTCCCACTTTGGTTTGAAGTTTTGCCCAACCCTCTTCTTTCAATTTTGGACTTGCAAATTCTTAATGCCCTTTAAGAAAAACTTTGGATGTTATACCTTGATGTATACAGCCACAAGCAATTTTCCTAATTCTAGTCTAGTTTGTTCCTTAAATTTGATTTTAAGAACCCCAAAGCACTAAAAACTCTTTCATCCTCCACCAAACCCAATATCATGTTTTGATATAAATCAACAAGTTTGAGATACTCTGATAATGAATCAACCAATTTTACGCTCTAACTTATCTTTGTCTAAACCTTTGTTACTAATCTCTCTTCCAAGGGGTTCTCTGCCTTTTTGATTCATCAAAATGATGGCTCATAGTTAATGAAAAATGGGTTGATTGCTCTCTAAGAATTTTTTCATTTGAAATTCCTTCAATAGTTTGTCCATTGATTTTTGTAGATTTGCAAAAAAGGTTTATCAAAATCATTATCGTACAATGAAAATCCATGTACAGTGGCACATAACTCCCTGTTTCGATTAAACTAAAAAATAATTGTTAGGATTGTTCAAATATGTCAATGTCTTCTAGCTAGAAAATTTTAAATATACAAAAGTTTGATTTGATTGATAGAGATTATCGAGGGTCATGCATGCCATTTTATGTAGCTTAGCATATTCAACAATATACATAGCTCTTTCTTGGGATTTTTTCACAAGATGGTTCATTTCCTTTAGGATGGGGACAAGACCTACTAAAGTGAGGATTGCCTCTATATCACATAACCTATGAATCAAGTCAACAAATTTGCCTACTATGTGGAAATGTTTGTACATCACTCCAATCAAGGGTTGATAATATGAATAAACTCGATGTGCTATACCATGCAACAAGATCCATCTAGTATCAACATCCTTCAGAAGCTTGTTCCCATTGGTTATTCCATTGACAAAATTTTGTAATTCCAAAAACCATTTGGGACTTCAAAAAAATTAGAGATCTTTGAATAAATCATCATTATTTGTTACTACAAGATACTTGCTCACAATTTTAAAAGTTAGATTCATTATGTAGGCCATGCAGTAAATGGCAAGCATTTAGGGCGAATAAGAAGTTTGTAGCTTTATGGAGAGACTGTTATTATAACCTTGCATTACTGATGCCCTATCTACTCCTACACATACTAACATTTTTGCAATTATCAAGTCATCCATACCTCCATATACAATTAAAAAATTCTTAGATAGTTAAAATAGATTTTTCGCTATTGCTCTCACCTTCAATTTAGAAACACGTAGTAAATGAGGTTGGTGAAGATGATTCTTTATAGTATATACATGCAAACATACCCAAGACATATTATCTATTGTTGTAACTTCATCCAAAGATAATGCAAAAAAATTTGACTCTCTAATTCTTTCCTTTATATCTTGTTTTTCAACCTCAGCAAGACAACTTGCCCATTCCCAAGCACTGTTTACTGACCAATGACTTTGATGAAAGTTAGGAATGCCCAAAAAGTATAATAAAGTACTAATTTCTAGGTAGTCTTTCATAGGGCTCTCTCTGGTCAAAATACAAAAAACAACACTTAACTAAATAATTTTTCCCAGTTGTCCTACTACCATTCCCTTTCCAAAAATAGCTTCAAGAGAACCTCTAGATTCAGTAGGTTTTCCCTATCTTTTCATATGTGCATAATATTGTAAGGCACACTTACCATGCTAACATTTCTCCTTTGTTTTCCATCTTATCACTAATTTTTCAATTCTATGTATCATTTTTTTTTCGTAAACTTTATAGATATTTTTTTCTATGGTGTTAAGCTTTAGCTGTAACCTCTTCTTCTTTCTATATTTCCAACTATAAATCTCACACTTGCATTTTATTGGAGGGTCACCTTTGTTTGGATTCTCTGCTAGTTCAATGAATGGATACTTTGAGACCCAATAAATTTAAAAATTCCTTGCCATATCCTACTCCCGACCTATTTTTTATTTGGATTTTCTTTTCCCCTTTCCTGCATCATCATCATGTGTGATATTGTGAACTAGTTTGATTATCAAACTCCTGCTACTCTGGGTATCTACCAGACCTCCTTCTTTATTGTGATTTGAGATATTGTATTTTCCACCTTCTTAAATATTTGGTGTAAGTTGTGAATGTGGTATTTGGGATGATGTACCTTCATGATCATCATTTTGACCACAAATATTTCTAAAGTATGAATTTAAGGTTCTACATTTCACTAACCTCTCTTGGCCTTAATCACATTCATAAGTCTTACCCTTCTTCTTGTTGGAAATCTTCGATGAAATAAAGGCTGCAAGTGTAGAAAAATATCTACTTGTTTAAGAAGCAATAATAGACATTATAAGATTCATTGCCCATAAGGCCAAGAATCTAGATGTATAAGGGCTCTATACTCAATAAGAATGATCTTAAAATTGCAAACAAATTGAGATCAATAATATTATGACACTTCAAAGAAACAATCACTTACCTTTAAATTCTCAAAGAGTAGCATAGATCACTAGTTGATGACAATGCAACAATGGTTGTTCATGTTTTTAACTTGCCTATTGATCCAAATTGAGAGCCCTGAACTAACCGAATTGTGTAAATAATTTTTTTTATCTTTCATACAATCTTATCCCAATCTATATTTGGTGGATATTTCATGAACTTTAAATAGTATACCAAAAATTTGGTGAATCCCACTTAATTCTAATATGTCTTATGGAAACGCTGGGTGAATGAAACATGGATAAAACATATACGTTGTAATTTACTAGGTGATTATGGACCATCCATTTAGATGGACTTATAATAAAATTAGAAAATTCAATCCTCCCATAATATTGAATGATTAATGGTATTGGTGAATATTGGGGAGAATTAAGACACTCTTCCGGAAAATGCTGTGCGAGTTGGGTCCTCATGCAAATTGAACTATTGATGGCCATTGTTGAATTATGTCCATGCATTGAGGCACACTTCTGAAAACTGAGGTGAAAATATTAAATAGGCCATATAATGTAGATTCTATTGGTGAAATATTTATATTGTTACAAAAATTAATAAAAATGAAGGCGAACTGAAATGCATTAGACCATAAATTTATAAAGTCGGGGTGATCCGGCCACCTAGATCAGTCCAACTTATTCGCCATTTTTGAAATGTTTGATAGAAAATATTCACCAACTCATGATTATTTGCCACTAAAGTTTTCTCTTCTTAGCTCTCCCAAATTATTCATATCGCATACAAGATATAGAATAAAGAGCCTGAATCATCTATATTTTAAAAATCTCATAAAAGGGCCTTCGAACCTTTACACAACAAAACTATAACCAATCAAAAATAAAGAAAAATGAAGGGACTTCAAGCTTTCAAACTACAAAAAGATACTAGAACTCAATAGCTACATGCACAACCATAAAAAATAAAAATGTTATTTATTATCAACCCTCAACCCCTTAGCCCTTGGAACAGAATTAAAAAATGATTTAGAAAAACCTTTCTTCCTTGTTTGGACAATCTTAAAAGATAAAAATTATTTTAATTCATCCAAATGAGGAGATAGGATGTGATCCTCTACCTCCTCCTCCACGAGAATCTCTTGTGATGAGGACAAGGGATTTTCAAAGAAAGTGAAATGCTCCACTAATTGTTCACATGAAGGGTCCTCCCAAAGTTGCTCAAATGGGTAATGAGACTATACATCATAATAGAAGCCAACACTAGATCTAAAGAAGTCCTTTTAGGGGAATGGTAACTTAAACCCTAGGAAAAGCCTCTAGAGAAGCCAAAGCAAGATCTACCAAATAGAGGTTACGATCTTGATGCACCAATGGGGGAGAATTAATAGGTGTAGCTACAATAATATGTTCAAATGAGCATTGTGAAACCAATCAGAAGATTTTACATTCCTACAACAAATATGTAGACATTTATAAGTCAAATGACTAGTTGAAAAGCATTATTTCTAAGAAATGAAAGGTTGTCATAGTCAATTAGCGAAAACCACTTCTTATCATTGACCTTAAAAATGAAATCTCATGCACAAAAATATGATCCTAGGTTGAATAATCAAAATTAATTTTAGTTACATCTATCTTAAAATAATATCCAATGTTATTTCAATCATGCCAAAAATCTACATTAAGAAAATTGACTATTTTTTTTTTGAACAATGTTTCGCTATACCATAATTAGATTTTTGTTTACTTTAAATATGAATTAGCAACAACCCTAATGTTTGAACTTATAGTTTCATAAATATTATTACCATAAAATCTCATTTTAATTTGGGTTTCACTTTAGTGTTTTTTTCCTTCTTTGACTTGATTATACCTAATTTTGCTCATACTGGTGCTAGATCTATGGTCTCTAATTTATCCTCTTGCTTCCTAGCATTTTACCAACCTAAAAGGAGAATACTAGGGAACTTAGAACTATAGTCGTCCTATAATCGGGTGATAGGTGTCATAGTCTAGGCAAAAGGGGGCCAAATTTGAGCCCTCTAATGGTAAAAAAAAGTTGAACTAGAAAAGATACCCAATGTTGGCCTTGTTTGTACAATTTTCAACATATTTTGTGAGGTTGGATATAAAATATAGTCTTATCCCATTATTTGAAATATATATCTCTGCAAGTTTCTAATTCAATTCCAATTAAAAAATATATCAAGAATCATCAAGGAAGTGAAGGAGAGGTCAAGTATTCAAATTTTTAAGTATTCAAGATGGTAGTCATTTATCAAATTTGTGTGAAGAAATTCATGAGTTCCCACCCACTGACATCAAAATTTCATGAAGACTTTAAGAAAAGGGAAATTCATGAATGAATTTATAGTATTTCAATTCAACATTTAATTCTAGATCTAGCCTTTGGCCTACAAGGTTAAGCACTCTTTTCTATCTATTCATTATTATAGGGTTAGTTCCAAAGAAGGGGTTTGACCTAGGTAAACCACTATAAACACAACACCGTCTTTCCTCTCTTGTGTATACATGTTTTAAATTTAGTAGATAAGGAATATAGATTCAAAAAGTGAATATTAAGACAAAGAGAACCAAAATTTGAAGAAAGAAAATTCTTGACAAGGACAACGGTTGTTAGTGTTTGTCACAAGTTTTTAATAAAATTTTAGGAATATACTCAGAATGATATCCTAATCTAAAATTTAATTTTTACATCTTCATAAGACACCTAGAGGGCCATGATGCTATTAAACATAGTTTAGAACTTTCAATCTCAAATTGTAGACACAGGTTCTTTTTTTATTCCCAATTTTAGATTTGTGCTCAAATTTTACATATCCTATTTTTAGTTTGTTTTTTATGTTGATTACTCTTAAGTTTGCATCATTACCCCCAATTCTTATATTTCATCATTCTCTATCTTATCCAATTACATCTATTTCTATTAATGAAATGATCAACCCATTTTTCCCAACTCTCCCAAGGGTTTCTACTTGGGCCTACTGGATAAACTCTAATGGGGATTGATGTGAATGGGTTTTATTCCTAGTTTGCATGTTTAGACTAGTGGGTCTCATTCTACCATTCTATATTTTGGTAATTAGTAAATGGGATTCACTAGTATAATTATGTAAAATAAGAATCAAGGCCATTTACATCAACACTATATTCAAAGACTAACCAAGAGGAACAACTTTAAATCCTTGGGAGAGCTGGGTGTTGATGAAAGTGCTCATTTAACCACATGCAATGACTTAGATTAGTTTGCTTCCCAACCATAGAGAATATACTGCTATCATCATCCCCGAGCACTCTTCTTAATTTTTCCCAATTGAGGATAGCCAAGTAAGTGTGATAACACTTCATATCTATGCACCTTGGATGAGGAGACACGTCTCTTACATGAGGATCGACTCACATCATTTAAAAATATATTAATCACATTTTATATTTAATATATGTCAGGATTGGCTCTATGAGTATATTTAATATATACTCATTTTATTTTCTTCAAATCAACCTAAGAAGGATACTGACCGAAGCTACAATAACATCCACACTCCCTCTTAGCTAGGGAGGAATCCTTCTCGATATCTTAGTCACATAGACTTGACATCCACCATGGCTACTCCCAAAGGGTGGGTCCATCACGGCTACTTCCATGAATGAAAATCTAAATGAACACAGGTTCCTATCACAGATTCACTCAATGTTGGTGTCATCTCATCATGACTTTCACCATGGCAAGTTATCTTTCTTTGTGATAGTTGTTGATAGGTTGTGTTCTCAAGTTTTCAAATGTTGATCGATGAAGATTTGATAAGTTGTGTTGGTGCAATTATTATTGATGATTCTAACATGCTTGATGGTGTTTCTTAATTGTTTCCTATTTGTTTTGATGATCTGCATTGTTCATTGGGTGAATTTTTGGTAATTCTACTGAAGCAGTGATGATTTTTGTGAACTATGTGGTATTTCTAGTGGTGAAGCGTGTTGCGGTTGTTCTTGGCATAATTGTCAGTGGAGTTGAGAATTTGGGAATTTGAATTAGGTCCATGTTATGTTATGCAAATCATCATATTGGTCAGATGGTTGATCTTTCTATCATGTGATGTAATTTTGTAATTGTGAGTTGAGGGTTTAGCTGACCATGTTATCAAGCTTGATGAATTGTATATATAAGTAATATAGTTATGTATTTTGGAACAAAGGTTATGTCTGCATTATCAGAGAAATTTTTATATGCAAACAAGGATTCATCCTTCGGTAATGTTATTGAGAAGAGATTGGTGTGGTAGGGCAGACATTTGTACTTAACTAGAATTGTCATTAGGGATTCGAAGATAATTCTATTATTGCAGTGCATTTCTTCCAGATTATAGACTAAATCTTGTTGTAATTCAGTGACACTTCCCTGAGGGGTGTAGCATTTTGGGTCTTCTATTTGAGTAGTGAGCTCTAAGAAGTATACCTGAATACATGTGCATTCCCCATTGTAACATTTACACATACTACTGTAGAGTATAATATTATTGTGGGTAGGTTCCCACTTTTTTTTTTTCCCTTAACCAAGTTTTCCATGTCAAAATCTTGATGTTGTGTGTTGTGCTTTCAAATCACTTATGTTCACTACAGTTTACCATATATATTTTTGAGATTAAATTTTTAATCTAATGAAGACAGATTCACCCCCCCCCTCAATCTTCCTTTATTGTTGTTGCCATCAAAAACTGATCACAATGACAAACTGAATAGGTTCTTCCTTTTCAAGAGATGTCTTCAGTTACGTGCCACCAACTCAGTCTCATGGCTGCAAGAATCAAGTGCTTCCTTCCTCTAGACTATTTGACTCATGTTATGGTACTAGAAAGATTCTTGGGTGGAGCTTCATCCTTGGAAGACTTCTTGAAGGAGTACCTTCTTCTATAGAATTATCTTCTCACATGATGACTAAATCATCTCATCTGTCGCTAACTCTGCATAGATCATAAATGCCTAATTTCATTCTCTCCTTCAAAATCTTGGCGATCTTAATGGCTATTGATTTCTTCATCAATAGACACTCGAACCACCTTCACATGCTATTAGAATCTCATTGGGACACACATAGGAGAATGATTAATTAGGAAAAACAATTTATATACATAGATCATCTCCTTGAAGTGGGTGAGTTAAGCTTTCTTCACAATAGGGTCAACAATAAAATGGTGGCATGTGTATTTATTTCCAACTTCATATGGGGGAGATATCATGACCTTTTGAAGAACTTTCTCCCAAATTGGTATTCCACAATATAAGGTATTAATTTTCAGCGTTTGGAATTCACTAAAATTAATAGATAACCACTATTGCTAGGTGCTCATAGTCAAGCACGAAAAACTAGATCTCATTATACACAATGGTGAGTCACTAAAGAAGAAATTTTACTTAGATAATACTTAACTCATAGTATCCTTGGAATTGAAGATAACACCAGTGTTGGATACCTCTTTGATGACTCTGGTCAAATCTTTTATCTACAAAATATAATATAACTTGATTTCTTTTAACAGTACCTATTAATACTAATCATCCCATGATTTCCCATTATCATCCTATAATCATAGACATGTCTCACAAAATAACCAATACCAGCCTCCTTTAGGAAATAAGTTTCTAATTCACCAGTAACCAAGGTCAAAAACCTTCAACAATTGGAATGTCAACCCCTCCTATCATGCTCATCATTAAACTAGCACACTTGGTAATATAGTAGATTAAGATTATATGTGCTGGAGGGTGAAGCCGATGTTGGCAGATCTCTATGTAAGAATGATGTTGACCCAATAATATTTGTGGTGGCCAGGAATATGCCAGTCTTTCTGCTTAACAAACATGATTCTTTACAGGTCATGAATCAGACATATGCATAGCCACAAATTTAGATATGGTAGATGTCTCAAATTAATTGTCATCAATGATAAATCATGCACCAAGTATTCATTTTGCATAGGAGTCAACCAAATAATTTGAAAGAAGTGTAAGCACCATAATAGAATATTGACATGAGAACATCATTGCACTTATGTTTCTTTATGACACACAAGAACGTGAGTAGTTTGCCACTTTAATCACCTTGAAGAACTTGCACTCAAAAAATACCCATACATCTTTTCACTGCTCAGATACCATGTTTATGAAAGTGCTTGTTTAACCATAGGAAATGACTCAGATCAGTTTCCTTCCCAACCATAGATGATATATTGCTATTGTCACCCCTGAGCACTCTACTTTTTTTTTCCAATTTATGATAGACAAGTAAATGTGATAACACTTCATATATATCCGCCTTGGATGAGGAGACATGTCTCTTACATGAGGGTCGACTCTATAAGTATATTTAATATATATACTTATTTTATTTTTTTCAAGTCGTCTTGAGAAGGATACCAATAGAAGCTACACTAAAATCAACATTGGGCACAATGATTAGTTATTACTCTTAAGTGATTTTATTAATTGGAAATTGAATATGTAAGAACTAGACTAAATAGTGCAAAAAGTAGCAATAATTAGCATAAATAAATGCATATATAAGAGTTAATTGACGTGTAGAACTAAAAAGGGGATGCACAATGAAACCTATGATAGAAATATAAGCTCAAAATGAATCAACCCTATAGTTTGGTTCCCTAATCCTAACAAGTGTCCACATGCAAAATAGAGGTTAATTTGATCTAAAGAGCTTCCAAACTACCTTTTGGTAAACTTTCAAGTAAAAAAACCTAGACTATGGTGCTATATGCCCATGTCTTGGTGTACTATGTTGCTTTTTGTTAGTGTATATCCCCTTTTTCATAAATTTTCTTGGTTTCTTCTATCTCTACTTGAATTATACTCCTATACATTTAGTTGGGATCTGAAACATTTTTTTAAGGTTGAAAATGCACAAAAGAGGGAAAAATGGTGTTGGTTTGTATAGTTCATTTCCTAAGTCAAACCCTAGATTGGAATTAACCCTACATAATCAAGTAAAATGGTAAGTCCTTGATATCCATTGATCAATCATGAATAATGTTTAATACAGGAGAAACAAAAATTGATAACTATGAGATAACAATTGATAACCATAATAACTAACTACAAAACCATAATAGTCAATGCAATATACATAGATACACCAATATTCCCCCCTTATTATATTGGTCCTGCAATTGTAATGTCTAAACCTAAAGTTTTATCCTAGCCAAAGGATCCCCCCTTATGTATTATAGAATAAAATTTGTTGATAACATAATACATATATTTGGGAAGATATTATCCTTGAAAAATAAGTCATGAATCAAGTAGAACTCCATCAGGCCATCTCGTGAGTCAAAAGATCGACCCTCATAAACTTGTAGCTTTGTGTTGAATCCCTAATCTCATGGTCTTGAACTATTCAATCACAAACATCGAATTATTCGCGACTACAATCTATATTGGGCTCCACACATAGCTCCACCATGTAGTCTCTAAACCTCGTAAGGGTGACAAAAGTCAATCATATTCTTTTGAACTCCTAGGCAACCATGCATACTAAGCTCTTCTACTGACCATAAACATGTCTCCAAAATCAAACTCCACAATACATGTATTCTTCGAAAATTGCTTATAGTAAAAAGGAAAACTAAAAGGAAAGCAAGAAATGCTAAAGCCAAAAATTCTTCTCATGCAAAGAATCATCTTAAAATGAGATGCTAACTTGAGATGATAAAAGTTCCTCCATCCTTCGATGGTATTAACCTCTAGGATGATCCTGTTAGTCTTTATCCATTTGATGTCTCTTGCAAATATTCGGAGGCCTATTCAAGTGTACCAAAGCCTTTGATATAACTATAGAGAAATAAATCTAGAAATGTACATATTATAAATACTATAATTGCACTTGTAGTAGTGGGTATAAGCGCATAATGCATTAAGGAAACCAAACCTCCTAGAACATAGGCTATAGCTATAGTTAATGTACTTTGTAGTCACATCTTTGGATTTGACTTCTCCAAACTCATTCCAAATCTCATTATAAATTGACTCTTTTAAACATTGGTAGTAAGAAGCTAGATTTCCTGATTGACACATTGGATGGAAGATATAATTCCCATAGAATTATTTTGAGTTGGATATTATCTTGAATCACTATTGGTGATAACATGAAAAGTGGCCTTGAAGTCTATATTAGGGATTTTGGATCTCCAACAAATATAATGATCAACCATAGTAAAAATGCCAAATATTGTCTCTTTGTTGTTCTCGGCCTATTCATAGATACTCACCTCCTCAAAATGAGAAAGATATCACATGCCCCACATGTTTGAAAACAAAGAAAGGATTCTCTTGGCAGCTTATCTAGCAGATTATCCTCCCCAAATATTTGCATTATTCTCTAGTTAGATCAAACAAATAGATGGAAATCCCTTCCATTCTATTGTTCTTGTTTCGAAACATAAAAAATTAGTATGCTTTTATTTTATGATATTTATAAGCATGAAATCTAATGTTTCTATTGAAACAACTTCTATAAATTATGAATTGTTCTCTACAGAATGAAACTATGCTCTCCTATTTGGATTCCTCCTTTATATAGGTCCAGGTTTCAATAATAACAATAACAACAAATCATATGGAAGATTATGAGATGGTCCTCTGCTCACAGTAAATGTTGTTAGAAAAACTGAACAACAATAATGTGGAGGATCAAATAAAGAATCCCAAAGAGCATATTCTCAACCTGGAAGAGAAGAATGAAGATTATAGATAAAAGTTTGACAACTTGTGTGAGGCTTTTAGTTCTCTCTGTGATATTATTGATGGTACATAATGAGCAAGGTGTTCATGGAAGTGGTGTCTAGACAAGGCAAAATAGAGAAGAAACTAGGAATTTGGCAAAGCAAGGGAAGAAAGTGGAGGGCACAAAAGGTAGGGAAGATAAGTAGGAGGACACTTGGGAAATCCATATTGACAAGCTTCAATGCAACTAGAACTTGATCGATAATGATTAGGCAATTCTCTCTAATTTTAATTAATAGGAATACTAGGTATAGGAAGTTAATGGTTTTAATAGTCTTTATGCTTTTTTTGGGCCTGTGTGCCACTTAAAACAAACTTTATATTGATGATGACTGTTGTTAATATGTTTAATTTTGGTAGTACTTGTAAATATATTATTATGATAAGAAGATGGTGGGTAGTTGGAGTTAGCATGTTTAGTTACAGAGACATGTTAATTTTTTTTATCATTTTTAAAGGTTGGCTTTGAATCTTTGTGACTATTATTTAAAGCCATGGTTTTTGATGTTGTTAGATATGATTTTGTTGTTTGATAGGTTCAAGACCTTCTCCCAGATAATATAATAAATAATAACAACAAGCAATAATTTTATTTTTTTAAATACCTTACCAACTCCAATACGTCATACTTATAAAGAATCTAAATTCAAATTTGTTTTGAACAAATATATACAATTTTAGAGAATGACACTTGTGAAAAGAAAGAAGAAAGGATTGTATATATTTGTTCAAATTTGTTTGGAACAAATATATACAATTTTAGAGAATGACACTTATGAAAAGAAAGAAGAAAGAATTGTGCACATTCTTAAATGCTATGACTCATTTGAGAACATGGAAACCATAAGGTATATCTGTGTCATTGTGATGATAAAGAATGATTGCTCATGTAGGATAGAGGATAAATCTAAAATGAAAGGCTTGAATGGAAATGATTATCTAATGTGATTATACCTTTAATTGATGATGCAATACTACTAGGATAAGTCCTCCATGTATTTATGCAATAACATGATAAATTACTATAAAATCTATAATAAAAACATATTTCAAGATGTCTTGTTGTAGCTTGATTC